>NW_007577820.1:497028-505361 GCF_000690725.1 Stegastes partitus
AAGTCCACAGAGGAGGGTCCAGATTGATCACTTTAATGGACTTTTTCCATCATTTCTGAGCCTCAGAACTTCATCAGTACAGCAGATAGACACATGACATGAAGGAGGAAGAACACATCTGGGTTCTGCTAGAACCTGACACCAGATCAGTTCTACTTCCATCCAGGTGTCCAGTCTGAACATCTTAATTATCTTATTTAACATCTTTATGATACGACTTGTATTAGAAGCTGTTTTGAACCCAAACTAAGGAGAAAAGTGACGCCTGCCTTCAGATGTGACGTCAGACGAAGCCGTTTTATTGTGAAACACACCTGGCTGTGGTTCTGCTGTGATCACCTGGACCAGACGGACCTCGGCTTCATGAACCTTCTGACTGCCGACATGAGGCAGAACGTCCACTTTGCTGCTGTAGCGCTGACAGCGTTTCTGCAGAGACCCGACGCGTACCTGCAGCATCCTGCCTCATCGGGAGCAGGAGGAGGAGGAGGAGGAGGAGGCTTGTTGCCACGGCAACCAGCCCGTCTTTTCATTCACACGGACCGTTGTGCTGCAGAGAAACAGAGAAGTGCTGATGTGATGGGAAATGATGAGAAGAGAGAAAAAAGAGGCAGAGCAGGTGGAGAGGAAGAGTCGGAGTGCAGCAGCAGGAAAGTGTTGGATGTTCTGAACACACTGGTTCTGTGGTTCTGATGAGAACGGACCAGCAGGAAGTGGAAAATAATGTCGGTGTAGAGCATCTCTGTTGTTTTTATTGACATGGACGCTTTAGTCCTGAAGGTCCTGAGTGTGCCCTAAAGTAATAACAAAACAACATCATGTGAACAAACTGAAGGATTACTGATGAACATTTAGTTCTTCTGATCAGGACTGATTTGGTGGAAATAAGTTGTTGCCAAAAGAAAAAATAAAATCAGTATTTAACATTTGTATGGTGTTTTTTAAAGGGATATTTTTTTATCTTGAAGGTCCGGAGTGAAAAAATCTGAAATGCACAAAAATGAAGGCATCAGGATCCACAGTGGTGTTCATCCCAGACTGTGATGTGGAAAAAGAGAAGTTTCCACTGAGCACTTAATAAAATAAAATAAAATAAAAAATAAAATAATAAAATAGAATAAAGTAATAAAATAATATAATAAAATGAAATGAAATAAAATAAAATAATAAAATATGATAAAAAAAAAAGTAAAATGAAATAATAAAATTATAAAATAAAATTATAAAATGAAATAATGCAATTAAATTAAATTAAATAATTCATTTTTTGTGGGGTTTTTTCAATAACAAAAAATAACATTGACATCATGTAAACAAACTGGTATTTAGGGGTTAAAATCTGAAATGAGTATTTAGTAACTGTGTTTGAGCCTGTTGTTGTTGTTGTTGTTGTTGTTGTTGTTGTTGAACATACGCCAGACTGTGATCATCAAAAAATAAATGTCCTTTAATTGTTATCATTTTAAGGAAATTAATTAATCCAGTCTTTTTTTCTTTTTCATAGTAAAACAACCGTATGTAAATAAACTGGCATTTAAAGAGTTTAAATCCTGAGAATGTAAAAATGTTTGTTAAGTCTGATCCTGATTGATGGAGGTTAAAGTAACGTATCATTAAAAATGGAGAATAAGATCAGAACGGAGCGTGTTCATGACGTTCTTCTTTGACGTGGAGCTTTTTGTCTTTGAGGATCTCAGAGTTCAGGAAGCTTCACGTCTCTGCTGAGGGATGAATCCACCTCCAGGACTAAACTCCATGTCCTTGTCTCCTCAGATGAGTCAGTCTCGCTGGTGGGAGCAGGAGATCCAGATGGAGGGAACCATCCAGAAGGGAGAGCTGCTGACCCACAACCTGACCGAGCTGGTCAAGCCCGAGTCCTACCTGGTCCGCCTCAAACCCATCACCCGCTACGGCGAGGGCGACGAGACCGAACGCATCATCACCTACAGCGGTGCGTTCACAGACAGGCTTCATGCTCAGACAACACACGGTCAGGTCTTCATGAAGTCATCTGACATTAAATCAACCTCATTTGTGGATTTAAAGGTGACATCATGGAACACAGCCAACAGTCGGCTCTGTTGATAATCAATAAGAGATAAATGCTTGAAATGATCAGATGTGGAGCTTTCAGGTGAACTGCAGGCAGCCGACATGAGACTATTTCAAAATGATTCAACTCAAACTTTCAAGTAAATGTTTGTTATTTTAGACTCATTTAAACCCGACTGGATCAATCAATAGATGCAGAATAGTTTAGAAACAGTGAACAGAGGAGCAGAGACATCTCCCACAGAGAGGATGGAGTTGTTTCACCCAAACATAAATTAAATCAAATGCTTGAAGAACATATTTAATACCTTTTTCTTTGCACAATATTAACAGACGATAAAACACAAACGAGGTAAAAACTAGTGAAGCACGATGTTAACATTTCTGGACGATACCGACATTAAGACTTCTGATATCGCCAATAACCGATATCACTGATGTCGATAGTCAATTTTTGTTCACACGGAAAAATGAGTGTCAGTAAGAACTGTGAGAAACTATTCAGAAGAAACCAGATTAGACCACATGGTCGTCTTAATTACAAAAGTAAAACACATTTGAACATATTTAACGTTAAAGGACCATTTAAGTAAAAACATCTGTGAAGCAGCAGCGACACCAGACGTAGAGACGAAGGCGCTGATGTTAGACAATCATCAGCTAAATGTGTTCATCGGACCGATACCGATATATCAGAAAAAACACTGATATCGGCCGATACCGATGTGGTCTCCGATACATCAAGCATCACTAGTAAAAACCCAGTTCAGTATTTTTTTCCACCTCGTGTGAAGCTGTTCTGACTCAGTCTGTCGCCTGGTGCTGCTCCATGTTGGAGGTTTTGATTCTAAAACAGTGAATGAACTGACGGCAGGCGTAATACCTCAGGATTTATGTGTCTGCTGTGAGATTTGGTTCTAAAAATAAGACTCGATCGTGGTTTGGTCGACGTGTTTGTCGTGTGGTTGTTTGAACGCCAGCTGCTGAAAAATAAAAAGACAAAAACAAAAGTGAGAGAGGAAAGCAAACTGTTGAGCTGTCAGACGGAGCGACGAGGAGAGAACAGAGCAGCAGTCAGACGCTCGCAGCGGGAGGCCGCCTGACACACTGTCAGCGAACGCATCGCTGTCATGGCAACGCTGCAGGTGAACACCTCCACCTGGTGGGTCACGTGACCCTCTGACACGCTGCTGCTGGCCAGTCCTCACAGAGATGTGAGACACAAGGACACACACACAGGCAACATCTGCAGGGTGTGTGTCTGAGTGTGTGTGTGTGTGTGTGTTTCTTTCTCAGTGTGTGTGTTTCTATGTCTGTGAGGACCAGCATCACGTCCAGACCTCGTGGTCCTCACTTTGGTACCAGCCCTCAGAGGTTCCATCAGCCAGCGTTTCTTCATCTTTTCTATATTTGACACTTTTTAGTCCAGAAAACGACGACGACAGCGTCTGAGCAGCAACTAAACTCCGAAAATGACAAGTTATGCTGCAGATTTGGATCAAAGACTAAAACGGTTCTGTTAGATTCTGTTGGTGAATAATTACAAAGATGTTTAGAACTTTAGAGCATTTGTGGAGAGAAAAGAACTTCTATGATTTATTTCTATCAGTGAATGTATCAGATGTGAATGGAACAATGTTTCATGTGAAAACCTGATATGATCCAAAACCAACAGTTTGTTTGTACTGTTGTAAACACATGAGTTTTATTGGTGAACAGAGTTTTTTTTAATGAAGAATCTGACAAGTAAACAAGATATTTATGTGTAAAAACTCATATTACACTTAATGTGATCTAAAAAGAGCAGAAGGTTTATATAATTAGAAACTGAATTACTGGTTTTTCATCAGTGTTCTGGTGTTTTTTTCTCTTCACATTGAAATTACAAAATAAAACCCAACTAATAACGACAGTTTTACAGCACTAAGTCTCATTATTTATAGTAAAAAGTGAATAAAAATAAAATCTGTCAGTTTTCTGTGAGATGATATATATAAATAAAACTGAACAAAATTCAGTGATATTTATTCTATATATATATAATTTATTTATTGGTAATTGGATTGTTTTTACAAACATTTAAACATTTAAAAAGCTCCCAAAAATCACATTATGTAATATTAAAACCAGAAAGTTTATTTAAATGATGTAAAATGACTTGTTTTCATTGAGATGTGTATTTTTGGTCCCTCGTCTGTATTTTAAAAAAAAATCTGAATATCTGAAAACTAAACGCTGCATGTCTTGTGTCAAGTTGTTTAAATGAGTCGATGGTATTGAGAAAAATGTGACCAATCAGTGGCTGCTCTGGTTATATTATATTATATTATATTATATTATATTATATTATATTATATTATATTAAAGTTGATTTAGTTAAAGTCCGTCCAGATGAAACCGTTCATGTTTTCTGTTCATGTCTTCTTCTGCTGAATGTTTGTGTACAGTTCTTCTTCTTCTTCTTTCTTCTTCTTCTTCTTCTTCTTCTTCTTCTTCTTCTTCTTCTTCGTGCTACAGCTGATCTGACTCGGTTGTGTTTTGTCCCTCCACAGCTCCTGTTAACCCACATCTCAGTGAGTATCCGTCCACACCGCAACACAATCTGCTCCGTCAGACACAACCGGCCTGAAACGACACATTTCCTCGTGAGGTTTTGTGGTTGAAGCTCGATGTTCACAGTCTGTGTCACACTAGCAGCTGTCTGTTCCACGTTCAGCGAAGTAACCAACCTCTGACTGCTGACCTGGAAACACAGATTCACGTCAGCGCAGAGACTCGGTCGCCTTACACTCTGTTGGTCACTTGTGCTGTTTGAGCCCTGACTGCGGTCTGGAAGGCAACACGAGCGTCACAATGAGGCTGCACGAGTCCTAGTCCCCGCTTAAAACATCACATTAACATATCCTGTATTGTCACACCACGACAGCAGATGAATGATTCAGACTGTAGCAGCTGAGGTCGGATTGTGACGTGTGTTACATGTGTGTTTGTGTGTGTGTCCAGGGGAGTTCCAGTGTGGTTTCGAGGACGAGGCGTTGTGTTTGTTCTCTCAGGACAAGAGCGACGAGTTCGACTGGACGCGTCACAGCGCCTCCACACGGGACACCAAGTACACACCCAACACCGGGCCGAGCTCGGACCACACCGGCTCCAAGCAGGGTACGCAAATAGACACACACACACACACACACACACACACACACACACACACAAAACACAAACACAGGTTTATGGCCAGAGACTCACCTGACCTACGAATCTAACAACAGGAGTCGCTTTGTTTCCTCAAAACAAAGCTCAGTTCTGACTCCAGGTCCAAACGTCTACAGTTTATGGTTCCAGTTCCAGATGTATTTATTCTCCTCAGTTCATCACGTTGTCCTTTTTAGGTTCTTGAGAGAAGTTTGAACTGGTCAAAACAAAGCTGTGGGAACTCAAACTGGACTTCTGCCTCCTCAGAATGTGATTACAGCCGTCTTAAAGTAGAGTTTTAAAGTTCTAGTAGATTTAGTAAAAACAAAACAACCACAAAGAGACACACAACGACGCAAAAGAGACACAAAACAACCACAAACTCTACAACATGAGCGATGCTAATAGACCTGGACCTGCAGGGTGGAAAGGCTCAAAAAGCAGAGACAAAATAAAAATGTCTTGTTTCTGCCACTGAAAATCAAAAACCGGACCTGATTTGGAACCGGCCCGTTGTGCAGCGCTGCTCTGCTCCCGGTGCTCCTGCAACACTTAAACATGTCAGCTCCCAGTGTCCAAACGATGACACTCCCGTGGGAATTTCATTTTTGGGAAGAAGAAGAAGTCACGAGGGATAACTCTGGAGAGCGACGACAATGATGCTGTGACGCCACAGTTCAGGTGGTTTGGATGCTCACAATGTCTTCAAAATGACAAAAAGTACCCCCAACATGTAGAAAATTGTGTAAAATTTGTCCAAAATATCTCAAATTCCGTTATGCAAACCTTATACATGTTGGTAACACAGACTATCCAAATATTTATTGTCCAGAAAGACTTAGGCACTGTCTGCAACGACACAAAACTGGTCCTGAGTGACAGAAACGTCCAAAATGTCCTAAAAATGGTTTAAAATGACTTTTTGCACTGTCAATTTCCAACAAGAGCTGCAGGTGTCTCAGTGGTTAGCACCGTTAGCACCTCACAGCTAGAAGGTCGCCGGTTGGCGTCCCGGTGAGGACACCCGGGATCTTTCTGCGTGGAGTCTCCATGTTCTCCCCGTGCAGCGTGGGTTCTCTCCGGGTTCTCCGGCTTCCTCCCACAGTCCAGAAACATGCTGAGGTTAATTGGTGATTGTAAATTGTCTGTAGGTGTGAATGTGAGTGTGCTTGGTTGTCTGTCTCTAAGTGTAGCCCTGTGCTAGACTGGTGACCTGTCCAGGTGAACCTGCCTTCACCCTGAGTCGGCTGGGATAGACTCCAGCCCCCCATGACCCTAGTGAGGATTAAGGTACAGAGATGATGGATGGATTTCCAACAATATCTTGTCCAAAATGTGTCTTGAATGATTAAAAACTGTCCAAAATGACCAAAAAGAGACAAAAAAAAACCCCAAAATGTACAAAATGGGTTAAAATTTGTCTAAAATTTCTCAAACTCAGTTCTGAAAAACTTTTACATATATGCAGCTTATCTTATTTTTATTGCCAAGAATTATCCAGAATGACTCCAAAGTTGTACAAAGCGTGTCCTGAATGACAAAAACGTCCAACTTGACTCGTAATTTTTCCAGAATTTCTCAAACCCAGTTTTGCAGACCTGCTATCTATTTACCACACTGAGGGAAAGAAGGAACTGTATGAATTTAACACAGTCAGTCTCCAACAATAACTCGTCCAACATGACGTACAATTTGACCAAAATGAGTTCAAATGAGTTTTCCAAACATCTAAAAGCAGTGATTTATTTCACACACGGAAGGACAGGAGAAACCAAGAAAAGAACGTGGACTCTGTGAAGTGTTTTATTTCCAGACCCGTTTTTCCTTCCTGGAGCGTCAGAGAAATGTTCTGACTGCTGGTCGTAAACAAACAGCAGCAGCAGGTTTGTCTCCGTCCGCCTGTTTATATGCACATTATTAATTTATGCGTAAAAAGCCTGACTGGATCATTTATTCACTGAGTCTGTTTCTTGTTTTGCTTTTATCACCTCGTCCAGGAGGAGAAACGGAGGCGTTCCAACTTTTCCTTTAATTTCCAGCATCTGCAGGTTTTCAAAGTGTGATTTGCATAAAACACATCAGATGAAAACTGACTGGGTGAAACGCTGGAGTTTAGTTTAATGTCCTTCAAAGCCACGAGGAGGAAGCCGCCGAACTCGGAGGTTTGTTTGTAGATGTGAGGAAGCAGTTTGTGTTTTCCTGCTGTCGCCTGCAGCTCCGACAGCAGCGGGCGAGTCGAGGATTAAAACTGACTGTTAATCACGTCGTTCGACAGGAATCGAAGCGTCGCTGATTCGAGAGAATAAAAGCGGCGGCGGCGGCAGCAGCAGCCCGAGGAGTCCTGCTGACTGAATGAGAGCAGCGTGATGGACACACTGCAGCGCTCTGCTTCGGATTAAACAGTTTGTTTCTGCTCTGCAGCGTTCAGGGAACATAAGTGTGGTAAAAATAAATAAATGAAGGAAAACAGGCAGAGAAAACCTGCATCCAGCCGAGGTTAGAGGAGGAAGCGTGGAAGACGTCCTGCCTTTTATCTGGCACGATTTATCACAGTCACTTCAAACAGAAGAAATGAAATGTTGAGGACTGAGAGAGAACTGATCTGACCTCCACGTTGTCACTCTTCAGGACAAATTATGTCACTTTTTCAGACGTCTGCAGTTTCTAATCCTCGCTGAAGATCTCTTTAGTTCCCCTCAGTTCAGCTAATCTGCGTTGTCTGTCTTAGATTCTTCAGTTAAGTTTGATCTGTTCAGAACGATGTTGTAGGAACTCAAACTGGACTTCTGCCTCCCCAAACTGCAATTACAGATAATTTTGAATGAGAGTTTCAGAGTTCTTATAAATGTCCACCACACAAAGCAGCTGCAAAGAGACTCAGAACAATCAAAACGAGACACAAACTGACTGAAACTCCCGTTGTACAAGCATCAATTCTGGTTAGAGGTAGGTCCTGAACCTCCTCAGAGTCTCTGTCATTAAATTAAATTAATTAATTAATTAATTAAACAGTGAGAGGCTCCACCTGGTGGAACAACCAGGTACTACATGATACGTTTACTGACATCATGGAGAGAACACAGGTTTAC
>NW_007577820.1:505773-522221 GCF_000690725.1 Stegastes partitus
AACTCTACATATACCCTCTAACTCTATATCTACCCTTTAACTCTACATATACCCTCTAACTCTATATCTACCCTTTAACTCTACATATACCCTCTGACTCTATATCTACCCTTTAACTCTACATCTACCCTCTAACCCTACATCTGCCCTCTAACTCTACATCTACCCTCTAACTCTACATCTACCCTCTAACTCTACATTTACCCTCTAACTCTACATCTACCCTCTAACTCTACATCTACCCTCTAACTCTACATCTACCCTCTAACTCTACATTTACCCTCTAACTCTATATCTACCCTTTAACTCTACATCTACCCTCTGACTCTACATTTAGACATGGTTCTACTGTACTACTCTTCTCACTGTAGCACCGTGTTAATGTGATTGTTCTTAAGGTGCATTGAGCACAGTGAGCAAACAGAGCACAGGATTCCTGGAGAGTTTAGATCTTCCTGCTGTGTTTGGGCTCTGTCGATGGGAAGCATGTACAAAGTAAAGTCCTGAAACAAGTTCTTGTAATGATGAATCATGAAAGTGTGGATGGTCGCGAATCTCAAGCCGTCAAGGTGTTCAGGAACCTGTCAAAGCTCCGCTGTGTCATGTCATGTAGTGTTGCAGAGACACTCAGTCATCACACATACACACTGGATGGAGTTTAATACCTTCTTTGTGCCGGTGATGTTGTCGCGGTGTCAGATCGGGACTCGGCATCATCAGACACTAAATATTAAATGATTCAGATCAGACTGGGGCAGCAAAGCTTGATCGAAACATTTCACCGCTGAACCACTCAGATCACCGGGAAGTTAAACCGAACTCGTGTGCTCTCTCCAGACAGAGCTGAAGGCAGGCTGTTGGATGTGATTGAGTCGGACAGAACAAACTTCAGCTAACTCCTCCAATGAGGACGTTTCATCACTACAACACGCTGCTAAATTGCCACATTTCCCAACGAGGTTTGGCATGTCTCGGTGCCACACAGACGGAGCGACGTTATCAGGAAACAGCAGCATGTCAGTGTCAGGACGACTTTCACAGCCTGATTACAGAGATGCTGTCGGCCTCAATTATCTTTATGCTGGATGTGTAAGTGGGCGTGGGCGGGCTGTCAAACTGTCCACTGCGCCTTTAGTTAGATTAAGATAACTTCAGCATCCGTCCCACCGCTGAAGCAGTGTGCAGATAATCACCGCAGTCCACAGTCTGGTTTGTTAGTTTTACTTTAAAACGCTGAGTGGAGAAGAGCCGACTGTCACGAGAAGCTGAAGTCTGACAGCAGAAACTGTTTCGATGTTTTGGTGGCATTCGGACATGGCGGCATGAGTCAGCTGGGATAGACTCCAGCCCCCCACGACCCTAGTGAGGATGAAGGTGTAGAGATGATGGATGGATGTTGATTCCCGGTTTTTACATTTTGGTATAATCAATAATTGAAGGAGATCTTTATTTTTTGGCTAATTTTGTAGCAATATGGCCACAAACAGACACAAAACACTATGAAGACAAACAAAACCACTGTAAACAGATAAAAATGACTTTCAAGAGATTTAGAAAAAAAACATTTTATAGAATAAATAATCCAACAAATTCTACTTTTTTTTCTTTCCTCTCTGGTCTCCATGGTTCTGAGTCCTGCTGACAGAAGACATCTCTGAGTTCCTCCTTCATGTGGTTCTGGTTCCACAGAGCTGCAGGACTTTATGTTGAAACATGAACCTCAGTGAAGGAACATGAGGACAACAACATGTCTACAAACTGCTGCTTGGAGTTCAGAGGGTGAACCAAAACCTCCATTTATCCTCAAACGCGACCCAAACTGACTCTGCAGTGGGAGTCCAACGCCTCATCCGCCCTCCATCCACCCCGACCTCCTCCTGCTGACTTCGCTGCTGTTCTTTACATTCAGAGCTTCATTTGTGACTAAACTGCAGCCGATCAGAGTCGGTGCAGTACCAGTACCGCCATGGTACTGCGCTGGAGCTGGAGGTGTTGGTGACGAAGCCTCGCTGTCTGCTTCACCTGCGAAACTCCGTAAACGTGTTGAAAGCTGAACGTTGGCGACGTTCTGCAGAGAAACAACCACGCAGCAGAACTCCAAGTGAGTCACAACCTGCCGCCACCGCCGCCGGGCAGCGAGAGGCCAAATAATGAAATGTGATTGGTTGTCAACACCTGGCCGTCAGAGGCGGCCTCCAGGTGGAGATCCAGAACATCCAACCACGGCGGAGCAGGGAAGCCCCACCGCCAGAAACACACAGTTTAGTTTTAATTCCCTGAAACTGCTGCTCGCTGCTGTCACGGCCGATTACAGCGACAAGGAAGTGGAGACGAAACACGAGTCTAATGTGAAGCTGAGAGGATGAAAGAAGTCCAGAGACGCAGCAAAACCCACGAAACACAAACTACGTGAACTAAAAGAGAACACAAACAGAACATCTCTAAAAGGCGCTCACACTGGAAAACAAAACATCCTGTAAAAAAAGTGAAAATCTGGCGATAAGGAGGCCAGAAAACAACAGGCTGTGAAATGGTGGAATCCTGACATGATGATGGCAAATATCTGTAAAATAATGATGTTCTAAGCAGATAGACATAGAGTACCACTGTAGGCAGCGATGGTGGGCTCCTCGCCGTACTGTTTTTTTTTTTTTTTTGCATGAACACACCCTGGCCGGACTCTGATGTGGCGTGTCGAGTTTGGGGCAGATCAGAGCACGTACACGCCAGCGACGCAGCACGTCCTGTTCTATAGCGTTTCGGCAAAGTTCTGTGGGTCGCCATGTTGACGCCGTCAGACTTTTGCAGAGAATTTTAATAGCATTTAATCACCATGTTGTGTAGTTTGTGTTGGGCAAATGTCAGGTGTGTTCGATGTACCCTCTAGTAGGAAAATGGCTGAAAATGGCCCATAATGCTCGCTGTTTGTTCAAAATGGCGGATTTCTTGTTGGGTTTACGGAAACGTGCTGAAGGACTTTTTTGTGCGTCCCGACCTGCTACATATGTGTACCGCATTTTGTAGCTGTAAGTCAAACGCAGCCCTGCAATCAAATATTGTAGGGGGCGCAGTTGAGTCGTGTTGCATTTTAGAGCTTCGAGCGGCTGCACTTTTTTGTTCGTCCTAACCTGCTCCATATGGCTACCAAATTGTGGAGGTCAAGGTCAAATGTGCTTCCGATGGGACTCCGTTGAAATTTTCAAGGTGGCGCTGTGGAGCCATTTTGGCAGTAACATGTCCACGTCCCTTAACATATCACATTTTTCATCAGTCCTGATGTGCATTTCATGTTCTCAAAGTGCTTGCTTATGCTAATTTTTTGGTGTGAACAAAAACGGAATATCGACATCGGTGATATCGGTTATCGGCGTTATCAGAAATCTTAATATTGGTATCGGCCAGAAATTTCAATGTCGTGCATCGCTACTTAAAACCAGTTTTTTTTACAGTGCAACTCAAACGGATCTGTCGGCAGAGGTCACGGTTGAGGAGGAACTCGCTTGTTTTCTTATTTCTTTAAGTCCACAGTTGTCCAAATGATCTTGAAACGTGTCCAAACGGACAAATCTTTTGAGACGCCTTCAACAGTTTCTCGTCTCTGATGGTCTCTCTGAGGAAACACTTTGTTTTCATACAGAAACTGTTGATTTTAGGGTAGTTTTTTTTTAAAAGCAGACACGTAGAATAAAGTAGATCTGATAATTCCCTTGCGGCTGATAAACATTTTTCTGGTGGTTTTACAGAAACGCCTTCCAAAGCTGCTGCTGGCAGCTTCCAGGGTTCAGAGGAAGGAAACAAGTCCTGAGAGACGCTTCTGTTCACTGAAACCTTTAAACCCATATCATGATTCCAGATGGAACGTTCTGGATCATAATTTAAAAGAACGAAGGACAGAAGTGTGTTCAGTCCATAAAACATCATCTCCAGCTGCCAGTGAAGCGTCCTGTTTCTGCCTCCATGAGTTTAAGACGTCTGTGTTTGAGTGTGTGGAGGTTTAAACAGCCGGACGTGGTTCCACTGTTTGTTGCCTTCAGAGGGAGTCGGAGCAGATCAGTGAGAGGGTTCAGGTCTGATTCCCTGCAGAGCTGCGAGGAAACCTCCTGCAGGAGCTTCAGTTCCTCTTCAGTCGCATTATTCAGTCCTTCTCTCTCTAATCTATTTGTGTCTTTTATTTATTTAAACCGCTCTGAGTTGCATTGAAGGTGTCAGACAGTAAATACGACGTTATCCCAGTAATCACAGGAATAAATGTTGAAACTTGTCTTTTATTTAAAAATACATTAATTAAATTTGGAGAATTAGTAATTCAGGATTGATCAAACTTAAGACCTAAAATTAAATAAATAAAATAATTCTTTTTTTAAAAAAAAGAAAATAAATATGAATACATTGTTTACTATTTTTTTATATGAAATATTTGGTGAAACAATAAAAATGTCACTGTAATGTTTTGAAGCCTCTGAGCAATCTGAACACGAACAGACGTCTGGATAGTGACGCACAACACTGTGAGAAACATGATTTTATTGCACAAACGTGTCAATAAGTTGGATTTTAATTTAAGTATAAGTGTCAGTGGTAACCAGCTGCTGAACTCCTGAGTATAACCTGAATGAACGTCTCTAACCTCCAGGAGGACTGAGCAGCTAATACAGAGCTAATGCTGACTGAATCTGTGCTAACAGCAGCTAGCTGGTTAGCGATGCCAGCGATCATGTGATTGGCTGACCTCTGACCCTGCGCTGCTGTTGTTGTTGTTGTTGGTCTCAGGGTTCTACATGTACATCGAGACGTCGAGGCCGAGGTTGGAGGGCGATAAAGCTCGCCTGCTGTCTCCGACCTTCAACATGAACGCCAAGAGCTCCGCCCCCTCCGTCACCTACTGCTTCTCCTTCTACTACCACATGTATGGGAAGCACATAGGTGAGTCTGACACCTGCACCCGGCCGCGGCTCGCCATCGGCGTCATTGATAACCTTATTGATCGGCTGTCCGTCTGCAGGAGCGCTGAACGTTTTCCTGCGACAGAAAGGCCAGACGGTGACGGACACCTCGGTCTGGAGTCTGACCGGTAACCAAGGAGACCGCTGGAGGCAAGCCAAGGTCAACATCCAGCCAACCGCAGCCTTCCAGGTACAGGACACACCCACTTTACTTATAGCCACGCCCACTTGACATTAGATCATGCCCACATCTGCACACACAACAGTTTACCACAAAACCCTACCGATGGTACTACAAACTGTACTACAAACCACACTCACTGTACTACACGCTTTACTTCTAGCTCCACCCACCCACTTTAACAGAAACCACGCCCTGTTTCTGTCCATAGATGGTGATGGAGGGCGTCCGAGGCGCCGGGATCGAAGGAGACATCGCCGTTGACGACGTCACCATCGAGGAGGGGAAATGTAAAGACCCGCCCTCCAACAGTGAGTAGAAACATTGACGAAGTCGCCGCTTTAACATCAAGACGATACGAGTGTCTTCTTCAGTGGTTCTGTGACGCTAAAATGTTCGTTTTATGTTTACGTCAGATTTGTGTATTTTTGGCCAAAATGAGCTTCCATACATTCACTAGTAAACATACAGCTGCCATTTTGAGTCGCTTTTATGCTCTGATTGATTGATTGATTGATTGATTGGTAGTGTCCTCTCTCTCTCCACACAGATCTGAGGTCGCTCGCCCCGCCCTCGTCGCCCCATATATGGCAGCTCTGCATCATTCTGAGTCTGGCTCTGATTGGCCGGCAGAGGTGACCCCGCCCCCCTCTACAGGACGCCAAGACATCTGACTCTCCTGCCCCCTTCCCCCCTTCTCCCTCCCTCATCATCTTCATCTTCATCTTCATCGCCACCTTTAACCCCTCGACTACCAAAGATCAGGTCAGAGCTGCAGGTGTTTGAAGGTTTCCGTCGAGTTCATTCCTCTGAAGGATTCTGGGAATTCAGCGATGATGCAATGAGCAGATCTAGTGCTGATTGGTCGACAGGTTGAATCAGGAAATGTCATTTAGTGAGCTGCTGCTGCTGCTGCTGCTGTGATTAACGAAGACAGAAACTTCTAACAGTAAAAACACCAACAAGCAACTACAGGCTCCGACTGCTTTTACAACTTACAGTAATCAGATTACTTCTAAGTTGAGAATTTTCTCTGACGTCAAATAAAAATTCAACAGTTTAGATTTTAAACCTCAACTTTAACACTTTACTCTTATTTTACAGATTTTCCCAGTGAAGTACATTTACTGATTGTTGTATTTACACTTTAATGATTCATTCTTCTTCAGCAATTGAACATAAAATTACTTATTGTTGGTTTTACTGTATTTAATTCCAAAAAAAGAGGAAAAAATACAGATATTTGCTGATATTTTAAATGAAAACATCTGTATTTACAAATGAAAAATGGTAGATAATTGTTAAAACTCTCGTATTACAGATTCTCCTTGTTTTGGTAAATTAAAGATATTTAAAGATATTAATTAACATTTGACAAAAAACAGGCCAAATTTATTTTTTTTCTTTTTGTTCAACGTGTGATCACAAAATTACTGTTGTACCAAATTTAAATCCCATTAAAGTATCGTTATTTTACAGATATTTCATGTTATTTTCACTGTTTGTACAGTTTTTAAATGTTTAACATGTTTTCTGGCACTTTTGCTGCCGGCTTTGAACAAAAACAGGACAAATCTGTAGAATAACTGTGAAAACATGTTCGCACCATTTTCAGTCCTTAATATAAACACAGTCGTGACTCGATGATCCGACACTAAATGTAAAACCTTCTTCTATGTCGGATAGCAAGGCTGTCGGATTGTCCAGACGGAGGTCCAGATATGAGGAGGGCTTGATGCTGGAAGGCTCATTAGTTGTTCATTATTGTTCATAGTTGTTATAATAACTAGTAGGGCTGGTCCCAATAGAACTTTCTGGGCCCAGTTAATGATGAACATCAGAATATTTGTCCCGGTCGGGGGACACTTCCACCCCGGGGCAGTGCTCTGACGGGGTGGAAGTGTCCAGAACACACAGGCAGTACTTGGCTGCTGATGCTAGTTTAGTTAGCGCTCACACTTCTGTTTCCACCATCGGTGGCGGCGGGGGAGTGGCAGATACGCTCCACTGTTACCATCCATGTTTACTTCCATAAACACTGAGCACGCTCGCTGCTGTGGGATTGTTCAGTCAGATAATACGGCGTTATCCTGATTGATGACATTAAATGTCATGTCGGAGTCAGAATCCAAGGCTGTCGCTATGTTAAGGCTGTTTTTATGGGTTCTGTTGGTTTTTCCTAAAAACCTGTCAGATAGCAGGTTCTGGATTGTTAAGGATCGATTATCGAGTCACGACTGTATTTATTCTGTCACAGAACAACAAGTATCCGTAGAACAGTGGGACTTTTTGTTGATTTGACTCATAAGAAATTATCGTGTAATGTTATGGTCAAACATTACAGGAACAAATTACCTTTGATTTAAATAAATGAACTTATTTTACAGATAATTTTCACTATTTTCACTGTTTACAGTTTAAATGTTCCATTTTTTTTTACTCTCGCTGCCAGAAAACCTGCCAAAACAGCTGAAGGATTTGTTCAGCCTCTTTCAAATTAAAACAAGAAACATCGTCTCCGTTCACGCTCAGATATCGCAAAAGAACAAACTGCAGTTTAGAAAAATACAGATTTTTGACGTTATTTACAGTTTTGAAGAAGAAGAAAAAGAAAATCAGTGAACTTCCAGTGAACTGATGAAGGAATCATCCAGAACTGTTTGTTTGTTCTGCTCAGAATGTGTGTCGGCAGTGATCAAGGTCAGAGCAGACAGACCTATTTCATCCAGTTCTGTCCGTCTGACGCGTCATTAACGTCTCCATAGCACTTTGACAGTCTTTCCTCCAAAACGCCGACGTCCTGCAGCTCCGTCTGTCCCTGAACGCCTCAGTGGGAAGACTTTAGATTCATCAGCTTCAGCGACACTCTTTGACCTTTTAGAAAACAGGAGTTTGAATGTCGACCTTCCTCCTCCTCCTCATCCTCCTCCTCATCCTCCACCCCCCACCCCCCACCCCCTCCACAGATCAGCCGTACTGTACCGGGACATGGACGGATTTTAAAAACACTTTTAGATCACGTTTCGACGTCTGTCTGTCCGTCCGAGGAGGAGAGTCCAGCCTCTGCCACGACATCAAGTGCCTTCAGACTCGGAGAGGAGAAGACCTTTGGGCCGAGGAACCGAACGGAACCAGAATCATCGAGCGGCTCGAATATGCAGACAAACCGTTTCCTACGTTTTCTTTCTTTTTCATTCGGTTTGGAGAAGAAAACATTAAAATAAACAAGAGACATCAACGAAGGAGAAGAAGGAGAAGGAGAAGCCATGGACGCAGACTGAAGCGCTCTGACTGATTTACTGACTGATGGTTGGAGCAGCGACGGAGGTCTCGACACAAACTGGAAGCGTTTGGTCTGTCAGAACTATTTTAGTATTTAAAGTTTTCAGGAGGCGACTACCTGAGACCATCAGTTACCTTAAAAACAGGAGAAACGAAATGTAAAATCAAATCTTATATTGTTCCTATGATACTCTACAGACCGCGGGGGGAAACGTCTTCACACCTTTAAGCTCCATCAGCTCCTTCCTTCTGTTTATTTGTGTTTGTTTTGGTTTTGTGGGGGGGGGGGACTCTTTAAAATTTGGATTTTATTTTTGTTTTAAACCTTAAACCAGAGTAACCAGGTCTGATACACGTCATGCTGGGAGAATATTTCTATTCAAACTCCATTTAAAAAACAAAAAAAGCACAAAAACACCATTTAGTTCCACATGAGGTACGGAGGCACCTGTAGGACAAAATTCCAGATTCATCACCGTCACGTCACACATTGTACGGAAGCCCATTTCTGCCAAGAAGAGGGGAGAAAATATTAAAAACTTAGCATGACAATAAAAATAGTCACTATTAGTCTCTGAGAACTTTTATTAAATCGTGAAAACGGGAGGTTTAACCTACTTTGGATTAAAAGTCATAAATGTTTACTCACATTTTATAATTTTGACTTAACTTTAGAATTACTTTGACTTGAATGCGACTGTTTTCTGCTTTAACAATATTAATTATAAAGTAATAACTTATTGACATCGCAGCCGGCTTCATGTTGCTCTTGTTTTGTCTTGACATGTCATTGTTTTTTTTTTTTTACAAAGCTGTAATTTTTTTTTACTTACGATCACACAAACGTTCTGCCAAGGAAAAAACCTCCATGGACAATCACAGCATCTTCACTTGTTTCATTCGTAGGTCATTAATTTAAAAGTCATTCGATTTTCTCTTAAAAATCAGTATCTTCATCGAAAAGCTCAGATTTTCTAACTTTGATTTTTGTCATTTGAACATCTGACCTAAATGTTTTTTCAACGTGAATAAGTCATCATTTTAATTTATTTATGCATTTAATTTGCAAATATTATAACTTTCAAGAAGAACTTTTGATTTGCTTGTATTACTTTGTTTAGAAACTAATTATTTCTGACTTATTTTTTATATTTTTTCCTTAATTTTATGATTATTTTGTTGTGAAAATCACTCATTATGGTTTCTACTTTAATCATTTCTTCATACATCACAGCCGGCTTGAATTTATCATTATTTCACCTTGAAATGTCATAATCACAACATTTTCTTGATTTTAATTAGAAAACTGCCAATTGTTCACCTGTATTTATCATTTAGTTTTACTTTTATCTTTATTTATTACTTGAGATTATTCATTTTAATGTTGATATTAATAATTTCATTGAGACAGTTTTAATTTCTAACTTATTTTTGTAAAAACTGGCTTCTTGTTCTCATTATTCGGTCTTGAAAGGTCGCAATTGTGACACTTTTTCATCGTGTTGTTGGCTTCGCTCTTCCTCTTAAAGCTCATTTATTTCTGTTATTTTACGTCATCATCACCGATGATTTTACGACGGTAACTTTGACTTAAACTCTTTGAACTTCAACGTCCTCGAGGTGCTTTTTGTGTAACTTTCATTTGGGCATCGATGGGCTTCCGTACCTCAGCCGGCACACGCCGTCACGGTAAAACCACGTAACTGCCATTTTAAATCACGTGGTTTCAAAGTAATGATGTTATCCTTTAGCTTCTGTGATACGAAGAGTTTCTGAGTGAATGGACCCGAGCAGGGAACCGATCTGACTGACGGAACGACGACGGACGGATTTTATACGATTCACGGTTTCCCTGAAAACAACACGTTTGTGAAACCGTCAGACTGATGAAACCAGAAACGATTCCTCTGATATCTGTAGTTCCTCTTTAGTGTTTTGTTGACTCCTTCTTTGCTCCCGTCGAGTTTTTCCTCTGCAGATGAAGATCAGATTGCCGAGCGGCTCCTCTGGGTGTCGCTTGATCCTTATTATCACATTAACTCCACGTCGGCGCCGATAAGCTCCGTTTGGCTTTACAGCTTTATGTTCGCCAGTGTTTTTGAAAAGTGTCCAGATTGGAGCTCGTGTGCTGATTAAAATCCAAAATAAGCTTCGTTTAATCACGTTCTGCTGATACGAACATGTTCTGAACGTGTGCCGAAGCTTCTGAAGTGAAAACAGATTAACGCTTTTACGCCTCCTGAGAATTAAAACAAATATATCTCAAGTTAAGTCCAACTTTTAGTCCTTAAAGTTTAATTGAATCACAATGAGAAAGTCAAATATTTCCTTCTATATTACCTCCTGGATGTGTTTTAATCGTCAGAAACGTCTGAACTCAGCAGGAGAACTCAACCCATTTTACTTTTATCTACATTTGAATCAGTTGTTTCTTGTTTTTGGACATTTTCAAACTAAAATCTTTCATTCTGCACATTGTACGGAAACACTTTGAGGACAAATTTCTTCACCTCCACTCAATAGCCTGTATGGAAGCCCATTTCTGCCAAGAAGTAAATGTTGGACTTTATCATGAAAACAAGAGGTTTTAACCTTTTGACCTAAATGTCATGATGTAAATTTAGGAAGTCGTCATTTTTAACTTACATTTTTAGAACTGTCGCTTGATATTCCAGAAGTTTGACTTATGATTACGTAAACTTTCTGCCAAGGAACAAAAAATATTTTTTCTTACAAACAAAACAACAAAAAGACACTACATCACTAATCGCAAATTTGAATATTTTTATTAAAATTTTAAAAAAGATGTTTACAGCAGCAAAGCCTCGAAGTCAAAGGTTAAAGGTTGTGTTTTCTGCTGGGCCAGTAGAACTGAATATATCATATCGGTACGAGGTGGAAGTTCTTTGGCAATTTTTCCAAGAAAGTAAAATTAAGTTCTTTCCAAAAGGGTCAAACAGATGCATAAGGTTTTTATAAATCAGTGTGGAAACTGATCCTCACCTCCATCTTAGGGTGTTTTATCTTTTCTAATCTTGGTTGCAGTGTGGAATTAAATTCAGAAAGTTAAAGTGCTACCGTATTCCCTCATATGCAGACGATGTGGTTTTATTTCTGTCCAATCTATACAAGAACTATGAGCTGTTTTCTGGATATAAAAGGTATAAAATGCACTTTATCTGAAAAAATCTGAGAGATTTAAACCTCCAGCTGAAACATTATTGTCTAATTTACCTAAATACAATTACTGAGATTAGAAGATTATGGAAGAGTATAATTATTACAAACGGCCTTTATGTCGCTCATTCTGAGGCAGTTTTGCAAAAGTACAAAAATAA
The DNA here is from genome assembly GCF_000690725.1 of Stegastes partitus. Taxonomy (NCBI): domain Eukaryota; kingdom Metazoa; phylum Chordata; class Actinopteri; family Pomacentridae; genus Stegastes; species Stegastes partitus. The sequence continues at coordinate 517,518 of NW_007577820.1, forward strand.
AACAGCAGAAATAAGCACAGAGAAGTAAATTACAATGAAATAGGACAAAAAAAGTTAAATAAAATGAATCAGGAGTCAAGTGTCATTTAAAAAATTGTTTAAAAGAAGATTTTTAGGTTTCTATCATTCTGAAGGCGCTGATCTGATGTTTTGAAGCAGCTGAATCCATCTTCGTCGTCGTTTTGTTTCTGAATATTTCCAATAATGCAACATGAAACTCTGCAGTGGAAAAACTTGTCCCGGTTTATCCCCGGAGCTCTGAGCTCTGTGTGTCTGTTCTAGGATTTATTTTTGGGGGGGGAATAAATAAAAACATGTAAAGTTTTAAAGAAGCCACCAACTGGACTCTGTGGAAGAAAGATATTTTTATAACTGTGATTATTCTCTGCAATACGTTCTCAGATCAGTGGGACTGACTGACGGCTACACTGCATTCTGGTTATTATTATTATTATTATTATTATTATTATTATTATTATATTAATAAATACACTACAAATGTAACTTTTAATTGTGTGTCTGTTGTGTTTCTTCTAAGACTTATGGGTAAGTAGTGAGACCCAGCGGCCATCTTGGTAACCAACAGACCAGACTAATCGCTAACGGACGGCTAACGAGTCATAATTTAATGGATACGTGGAAATAAAAACTCCAGTAGAATCAGATTTTAATATATGAATAAAAGTTCAGTGACTTTGCTTCAGAATATGATTTATAAACTAAAAACAAGTAAATTGAAGTAATGGTTTGAAGATTAAAAACCAATGTAACTTTTCATGGTGCTCGACTGAAACGCCGCTTTGGACGGCATTTTCTGCAACTCTGACTGCAGAGCTGCTCTTTATGTCACTAAAACTCAAAAGTGCGGCGCTCTCCAAGTTAAAAAATGCCGCTTTCATGTCATCACAAGTTGGTATCATGCTGCTTTAAACGGCGCAGGATTTATATATTTACAAAGCGCCAAAATTCAGTTCAAATCGTTGGCTATTTTTGGCACTTTTGTCTCTCCGTACAAGAGCTGTTAGGCGGATTCAGTAAAACAAAACCTTCTGTTGTCTCAGATTGATGTTTCAGCTGCTGACGTGACCGCGGCTTCACTTCAGAGAGTTTAGCAAAGATACTGTTAGTGGCTAAGCTAACAGGACACCTGGTCATGTGACTGTTGGGAGTCCGTAGAAGAAGACATTCTTAATTATTAGACTTTGGAAATGGAAGAAAGTTCAGAACTTCCAACCGGGTTGGTGTTGATCCAGAAAGTTCCTGTCAGTGTCTGTCTATGGATGGATCCATGGTTCTACTAGAACCCGGTCTCTGGTCACATTTCACCAGCTGTTGAGGCTCGAACATCAGTAGAACCTGATGAGGTGAAGTTGGACCAGACAAGGTTCTGGTTTAGATGTTTAGACTGACTTTATTGAAGGTGGACGATAAGAACCTCCTCGTACAGTTTCTCCTCTAAACCAGATGTTTTTAGGCCATTCCATGATTTCAGCGTCTGCAGACGGAGATGGGTGATTAAATCCTTCGTACCTGCAGACAGTTCCACGCTGCGTTAGATCTAACTGGACCCTAAGCAGATGCATGAAGCTGCTGCTCTCTGTCTGCAGACTGAACGTAGGAACCAGAAAGTCCAGAAATCGGTCTGGTTTCTGCTGTTTGGGTTCGTTCTGCCTCCAGTAACTGCAGAGAAACAAGACAAGACCGACGTCATTCATGTGAAACATGGACAGCAGACGTGAGACGAGCTGAACGAGACGATTTCATGTCTGGACGGAACCCTTCAATTCTCAGGTTTACTGGATCAGGATGAAAAAACGTGATTCTAATCATCGATCATGTATCCAGACCGTCTCTGTCCAGGTGTTGCACCGACCTGGTCTTCGTTTTTCTTTCCAGGTGTTACACAGACCCCAACATTTAAACGGGTTCAGTGTTCTGGTCGTTTCTGAGCCGCGACCAACAAAACATCTCACACTATCGTCACAACACATCTGCTCTCTCTGGTGTTACTGTGTGTCTGTGGTCGTGTTGTGTGTCTGTTTGTGGTCGTGTTGTGTGTCTGTTCGTGCCTTCAGTTTGTTAAAGTGAGTATTTTGTGTTTCGATGGCAGTTCTTGAGTCTCTGCTGCCACCTGCTGCTGAAACATGGAAGCAGCTGAGAGCAGACTTCAGATCAGTTTTATTGACTGTAGGACAAACAGTGAAGCTACAAGCATGTGACCAGGTTTACATCTGCTTCAGAGAAAAATAGTTTAAAAATACAAGTTTCACTAAAACCACGGCTCGTCTCTATCAGAACCGTGGCGCTGAGGCAGGTTCTGTTCCAGAGTCACTACAGTCTGAACAAACACACAATCACATACACAACATGCACCGTATGAAGGAACAGATTCTTCTAAATGATCTGCAGCAACACACAAGCAGCATTTCTCATCATACAGATTTATATAAAAACAGACTTCAAACTACAAAGTACATTTACTCGAATACTGCACTTCAGTTCAAATGTTGTGAATGTAAAACCGTTTAATTTACAGGTTTACATGAAATATGACACGTTGACACTCAGAGCAGTGCTCCAAATCCACAAAGAAAAACCAGAAAGTCAAAGACACACAACACAGAGAGACACACAACGACCACATAGAGACACAACAAGCAGAGAAGATGCACGACGACGACAAAAAGACACAACAGTAACTGAAAAAGAGACAAAATCACTGCAAACACACAACCAGTGTGTTTATTCTTTCTTAATCCTCCAACGTTGTTTTTTTTTCACGATTACATGAAGCTCATGTTCACCGAGTTTCTAGGAGTGACTGATGGAGGTGAAGCTCGGTGCGTTAAAGGACAGTTGGAGGCTTCGGCCACCAGATGGCAGCACAGCGAGGCCTGGAACACCTGGAACACCTGGCCCACCTGGCCCAGGTGCTCCTCCAGTCTCTATGAGGACAGCCCACACAGCCTCTCGCTGACCTCCCACAGCTTCCGGGCCACGGCGTCGTCCTTGGCCCGGTCCGTCACCTCCTGCACCTCGCAGCAGGCGAAGTAGCGCCCGCTCAGCGGCTCGATGCCCTCCTGCAGGGCGCAGTGCAGCGTGGTCTGGGCGCCGGCCTCCGGGTCCAGGAACAGCAGCCGGGCCACGGGCTCGATGAAGACCTTCTGCCACAGGCTGACGTTGCGGGACAGCTCGGTCCGGACCACACCTGCAGGAGGCCCGGTCCGGTTAGTAGGATACCATGTATAGATCTTTTTACAGCGTGTGAAACGTTACCATGGCGACAGGATTCATTTATGGTCACATGATGCAGATTCAATATAAACAGGTTCATGAGTGAAGGACTGAGAGGCTGCAGGTGAAACAACTTGATCCTCACAGAGACGGTTTGGTTCCGTCAGACTCAAGATGAGCTCATCATGCTGCTGTTACCCGCCCAGGTGAGCTGCTGTTACCCGCCCAGGTGAGCTGCTGTTACCCGCCCAGGTGAGCTGCTGTTACCCGCCCAGGTGAGCTGCTGTTACCCGCTCAGGTGAGCTGCTGTTACCCGCTCAGGTGAGCTGCTGTTACCCGCTCAGGTGAGCTGCTATTACCTGGGTGGACGCTGTAGCAGGTGACGTTGCTCCCTCGCAGCCTCTTGGCGAGCTCGTGGGTGAAGAGGACGTTGCACAGCTTGCTGTTGCAGTAGGCGTGGAAGAACTGCCAGCTGTACCTGCCGGTGCCCAGGTGTCGGTTCGCCGCCAGAGCCTGAACACAAGCAGCAGCAGTCAGTCAGCGGATCTCACCTGAACAGGTGAGTCTGCAGCATGTGCACGTGAAGGAATGTTAATGGGAGTTCATTTGGTGTCACGTGCTCACAGAGAACTCTAACAGGTTCCACATGTGACAGACGGAGCTGCAGGTAAACACATCAGGTGTCGGTCCATAACGACCCAGAACCTCCAGGAACCGGCAGCAGAACCGTCGTCTGGCTGTGAATCAGCCGGAGCGGTTCCAGCTGGTGTCTGGATCCAGCAGAGGTTAAAATATATAAAGAATCTGTAGAATTTAACCAAACTCGTCTTTAAAGGATGAATTTTTTTCTATTTTCTATTTTATGACATTTTAATAATAATTTTATTTAAATGTAGACATTTTTAGGAGTTTTATTGTTTTTGTTGATTTATTTTAATAAATATTTGTAAGATTTTTGTCAATTTGTTGAATAATTTAAAAGTTCTGTCCTTTACTTTCATTTTTTGTTGCTCATATCGTTTTATTTTGTACATTTGTGAGACTCTTTTTATATATTTTGATATTTAACTTTTTTTTTTAATTGTTACAAATATTTTGCTATTTTTGACATGTTATACTTCAGACCTTTTTTTCAGATTTTTTTATGCATTTAGTTTCTCGTTTTTTTCTCATTTTTTTCTCATCTTTGTCGTTCTTGTCGCCTCACTTTTGTTTTTGTTGTTTTTATTCCTCACAAGTTCAAATGTGTTGTTTTCAGGATATTTTATACTTTTTTACATCCAATATTATTTTTTTATTATTGTTTTGTTCTGTATTTTATTCTTTGACTTTTTCTTAATATTTTTCTGACATTTGAGTCATTTTATTAGTTTTTCAGGGGGTTTTTTTTTTTACATTTTGTTCAGACTTTTGGATCTTGTCTGAGCTCTGATTCCTGTTCTCACCATGTTCTGGTCGTTGGAGGTATTT
>NW_007577820.1:523211-528393 GCF_000690725.1 Stegastes partitus
AAATCTGTGAAATTTCATTTCAAAGAATTTTTTTAAAACAAAACAATTTGACTTTTTCTTAATGGACAAAAGTTTTCTTGAAAGTGATGGAAAATGTGTGTAAATAATGACGGATTTTGCTGATTTAAATGTAATTTTAAGGTCAAACGTGAAAGTATGAATCAGTAAAAACACAGATTTGATGTTTTTAGTTTGCTTTTTTTCTTTCCAGTTTAAATGTCGATTAAAACTTGTTTCTGTGCTTCCACCAGATTAAATCTCTAAACTCATTTTAAATAAGTTTTTTATTCTTTTGTTCGGTTCAGCGTCTTTGTCCTGAACAGATTTGAGGTTTCTAGAGTTCTGCTGCTCCTGAAACCAGAACCTCTTTCCCTGTTTCCAGACGTGGACTGACCTCACAGTCAACGGTTCCCCACCGATGAGCCATGGAGCTCAGCGTCACCACCCGGCCTCCTCCGGACTCCTTCAGCCGCGGCAGCAGCAGGACGGTCAGCAGGTAGTGGCCCAGATGGTTCACGCCGAACTCGATGCCGAAGCCGTCCTCGGTCCGTCCGTCCGCCACCAGACCTGCCGACAGACAGAGTCAGAGTCACACGGACCGAGCAATGGAATAAAAAGAAATGGTAAACTGAAATTAAATCCCAGTTTGTCTCAGAGACCTTTAAAACCTTTAAAACCCATTTTATTGGTTGTTTTGTATTTAACAAAACGTGAGAGTTCATAAAGAGACAAATAAAACACAGATGTTTAAAAGAATCATTACCTTTAAGGCAAAGTTAAAAAAAAATAAAAAATAAAAAAAGTTAAAAAATAATTAACATTTGTGATCATCTGGAGTCACAGGAAACTAGAAGTGAGAGCGTGTGTAAGTGTAGGTGTGTGTGCGAGTGTGTGTAGGTGTGTGTAGGTGTGTGTAAGTGTAGGTGTGTGTAGGTGTGTGTAAGTGTAGGTGTGTGTAGGTGTGTGTAAGTGTGTGTAAGTGTAGGTGTGTGTAGGTGTGTGTAAGTGTAGGTGTGTGTAGGTGTGTGTAAGTGTAGGTGTGTGTAGGTGTGTGTAAGTGTAGGTGTGTGTAAGTGTAGGTGTGTGTGTGTGTTTACCTGCGTTGTTGATCAGCAGGTCCAGTCTGGACTCGGCTTTGAGGAACGTTTCAGCAAAGCAGCGAACAGACTTCAGACTGGCCAGGTCCAGCTGCATGTACAGAACCTCTGAGTTCCCCGTTTCCTGGAAACAGAACCAGAATCTGAAGGTAACGGTTTCATGACTGTCTTTATTTACAGGTGTTGCTTCTCAGACTGATCAGCACAGCTTCACTGGAAAACCGAAACTGACACTCGACTTGTTTAGTCCAATAAAATCAGAATCAGAACACCTGGTTCTGGTTCTGCAGAACCTTTATCTACTGACCAGAGTTCTAACTTCAGACTGTGAATGTTCCAGAGTTCCAGGTCCTTGAAGTCCACAGAGGAGGGTCCAGACTGATCACTTTAATGGACTTTTTCCATCATTTCTGAACCTCAGAACTTCATCAGAACCACAGATGGACACGTGTTCAGGACTGCTGCTCATACTTAACTCAGATTATTGGATCCAATCGACAGAATCAACGACACGACGAGAAACAAGAGCGAATGTTTCAGGTTTTTATCAGATGTTGTCGTTCAAACAGCCTCAACTCAGAAAAAAGCTGCTCAGGGTGGACATTAGAAGAGAATTTGACGTCTTCATCTTTATAAATGTTCATGTTTTATGCTGTAAGCGTTTCAGCGGATCAGCGCCGGTGGAGCAGAAGCTGGTTTTAGAAGCAGAGGTTCCGTCCTGGTGAACGTACTGAGCTCCTCCTCATCACCTCCTTTGTTGTGCAAACCAGCAGCAGAGACACAATCACTGGAGCTGCTGTCTGAGACCTCCCGGTTTCACCAGCATTCAGCTGGTCCTGCTCAGCAGAGACGGGTCAAAGGTCGTCAGTTGCTTCCAGCTCAACCAGAACCATTGTCTGACTGGTTTCTGCTGAAGCTCAAGAGTGACCTTTGACTCCTGCTGAGTCTGAGACGTCTTCACTGCAGCACTACAGAGCTGTTCCACAGACAGACATGATCCGTTTGTCCCTCATGTTTACTCACATACATGTTTATATGTGATGTATCTGCAGCCGGTTCCGTCCCGGTGAGGACAGCCGGGATCTTTCTGCGTGGAGTCTCCATGTTCTCCCCGTGCAGCGTGAGTTCTCTCTGGGTTCTCCGGCTTCCTCCCACAGTCCAGAAACATGCTGAGGTTAACTGGTGATTCTAAATTGTCCGTAGGTGTGAATGTGAGTGTGCTTGGTTGTCTGTCTCTAAGTGTAGCCCTGTGATAGACTAGTGACCTGTCCAGGTGAACCTGCCTTCACCCTGAGTCAGCTGGGATAGACTCCAGCCCCCTAGTGAGGATTAAGGTGTAGAGATGATGGATGGTTCTGTACCTGCTGGATCTCTGTGATGGCGGCTGCAGCCTTGTCTCGGTTCCTGCAGGCCAGGATCACTCGGCCCCCCCTCCGGGCCAGATGCAACGCCGTGGCTTTGCCGATGCCGGTGTTTCCTCCTGCGGATGCACAACACGGCTCGACATGAAACAACCAGCCTGCTGTGGTCACAATCATCATCTGCTCATTCAGTAAACGTCATGACTTCAGCTTGTGCAGCGAACACGTGATCGCTGTGATACTGATCCGAAACATTCACCCAGAACCGAAGCAGCAGCTCAATGGACCGGGTCAGTAACTAACCTATGGTCTAAAAAACAATCAGAGCACACAGAATAAATCCTGTTGTGAATCCTTCCATGTGTCGTCTTTAAGTTAAAGTTAACGACTCAAATACAAGAACAAACAAATAAAATAACAACAATAAACAAACAAACAAAGCAACTGTCAGGACGTAACAGGACTCATATGATAAACGGAGATTTAATCTAAATCGTTTTATTTCATCAGCTGCTGTTTGGCTGCTACACACCGTCTGAAATGTTTTATTTACTCTAGTTGTGACTTTAAAGAGGTTTTCTGTTGCTGAAAACGTTAATTAAACGTTACTATAAAAACTAAACATGAAGAACCGTCACCAGCAGCTCCTCAGCTCGAACTCTGACAGAGAACTCTGAATACGGGTCCAGTTCAGTGGTTCTGTTCCATGAAGCTCCGGATTAAATCACTCGTGAGTCTTTCTGTCTTTAGGTAAATAAAAATCCTCAAACATCACCGAGAAAAACACGAAGATCGACGCTGCTGCAGCAGAAAACAAACAAACTAGTATTAAATAGTTAATTGCAGAAGTCCAGCTGATATTTATCTACACACACGTTGGGTTTTCGGTTCTGATCAGATCGTACAGCTGCTGTTGTTTCATAGAGAATTCTCTTTTGTCATTGTCATTATTTTATATTTTAAAACCTTCTTCACTCGTCCTAAAGCACAGATTGGTTCTTTTAACGTTTTCTGTATTTTTATAGTTTTATATTAAATGTTTAACGTCCAGAAGTTTCTGCTGCTGTTTAGAAAACGTTTTATTTCTGTTGGTGAGGAACTCGTTTTAGAGAACATCTGGATTTTTTGGTTATTTTTCAGTTCAGCACACAGCAGTCATTAAAACCTTGTGTTGGTGTCATGAAGCTGCTTTTTAAACAGATCTGCATTTTATTGAACTAGTTGTCATTGTCGGTGAACCTGTGACGTCCAGATCAGCTTCATGTTTGCTGCTGTTTCAAAAATCTCTTTTTTTTTTACCTCCATGAACCCTTTTATGTTCTCTCTGACAGTTTTCTGTTCGTCCATGCCTCCAGCTGCTTTAACCCTGATCAACAAACTCCTGCAGCTCCACCGTCCAACACGTCTGCCTTCGATTTCTCTCTTTCTACTTTGAACTCATGATGGACGCAAGTTTCTCTGTTGGTTCAAACCTCTGATCTGAACCCTCCTGGATCTGAGCTCTGTGAAAGTTCTGGTTCTGACCTGTGATGATGACGGTCTTCCCGGCCATCCCGGCGTTCCCTTTACATGTGGACCTCCTGAACAGGGTGCTGACCAGGAGGAAGTAACCTCCGAGCACGAACCCCACCAGCAGCAGCAGTTGAATCATCTCGTCTCCGTCTGAGCGACGGGCTGCCGAGCTGCCGTTTATACCTGAAGCCTCGCACCCGTCCGACCAGTTCCGCCTGCGAGTCACGGCTCGGTCCGGTCCGACCGGTTCTGCTCCGGCTGACACTCAAACTGCTGCGGTTTGACTTTTCACACAGTGACTCGCCCTGAACTCACAGAAACAGCTGCAGAGGAGACCTTCAGAATAAAAGTGACCAAATGAACCCTGATGTCAGGATCCTGCTCCAGCCCTCCTGGTTCTGGTTCTGGTCCTCAGCCTCAGCTCCTGCCTCAGCTCGTGCCTCTCAGCAGCCAATCAGGGACAATCACTGCCAGCTGCACCTTCAGACTCACCTGCTCTCAATCAGCTCAGCTCCTTTAAACCAGCTCCTTCCTCCACATCCTGCCAGACCACAGACCTCCATCCTTCATGGTTCCTACACTGGTCCCTGCTCTGTCTCCTTCCTTCCTTCCTTCCTTCCTTCCTTCCTTCCTTCCTTCCCACCTTCTCCTCCTTCCTTCCTTTCTTCCTTCCTTCTTGCCTGCCTTCCTTCCTTCCTTTTTTCCTTCCTTCCTTCCCTCCTTCCTTCCCACCTTCTCCTTCTTCCTTCCTTCCTTTTTTCCTGCCTGCTTTCCTTCCTTCCCACCTTCTCCTCCTTCCTTCCTTTCTTCCTTCCTTCTTGCCTGCCTTCCTTCCTTCCTTTTTTCCTTCCTTCCTTCCTTCCTTCCTTCCTTCCGTCCTTCCTTCCTTTTTTCCTGCCTGCTTTCCTTCCTTCCTTCCTTCCTTCCTTCCTTCCTGCCTTCCCACCTTCTCCTTCTTCCTTCCTTCCTTCCTTCCTTCCCACCTTCTCCTCCTTCCTTCCTGCCTTCCTTCCTTTCCTGAGCCACCACCTCTGATCCCCAGCCTGCTTCCACCTGGATTTCCCCGAGCCAGCCTGTGCCTGCCACTGGCCCCGGTCCTGTTTCTCCACAGCCCTCACCTGACCCTGGATTCCTCGGGCCTGTCTGCCCCTCTTCAGTTTTTTGTTCCCTTTTTGTGAACATCCCGGTTTGTTTGAGTAACTCGTTCTACTT
>NW_007577820.1:529418-577258 GCF_000690725.1 Stegastes partitus
GGTACATCTGGAGGAAAATGGAGGAAGCTTGAAGCCTGAGAACACCATCCCAGCTGTGAAGCACGGGGGTGGCAGCATCATGCAGCAGGAAGTTAAAGCTTGGGCACTAATGGGTCTTCAGATGGACAATGACCCTCAGCATAGCGCCAGATTAGCTACAGAGAGGCTTCAGCACAACAGAGTCAGTGTTGTGGAGCGGCCATCACAAAGCCCTGGGGCCTGGACTACAAAGCGAGGTCAACATACCCGGGATACCTTCCGGAGGTCTGGCTTGACGAACCCTAACAACGGCACTCAGGAGTATCTGAAGAAAGTACTAAAAAAAATTCTCTCTCTCATTGCTCTGTTGTTTAGCAAATAGAAATAATGTTGATGATCCTGACTGACCTGAAACAGGAAACATTTCGTCTGATTTAATGTCAGACGCTGAGGAGAAAAAAAAGGTTTTATGTCTTATTATACAGTGGATGTAAACTTCTGAGTTCATAACTCGTGTTTTGCTTGTAGTTTGGGACATACTTATGAGAATGAAAAATATTTCCTCATACATGTGAACATAAACAGTACATTAGACAGTGGTATTTATTAGGATGGTGTTGGTATAAAGCTCTGGTTTTCATTCTTCTAGTTAAGCTGTAAAAACACGTAAACACAGAATCACTTCAACGGCTTCAACTCAAACACTAAACAACGTGTACATGACCTCAGAGACACTTTTGTCCTTTTTATTAACTTTTTAAAAATCGTTTGACTATGTTAAAGCAGGTGGTTACGTTTGGAAAAGGTGTCATTTTGGGAGGAATCTTGACACTTCAACTTGAGTTCCTATCAGTAATATCTCAATAACACACTAATAGCACACAAAGAAAGTCACACTGAGGACCTTAAAGACAAAAATGTCACCAGAAAAACCCATTAACCACTTTTCACATCTTATGTGGAAAATAATTCATTTCCTGTTTGTTTTTTAATTTATAAAAACAAACAATTGCCCTCATGTAAATAAACTGACATATCCCAGACAAAATAATATACACACAGAGATTTGTTTTAAATTATTACTTTATTTTCTTTTCATAGAGATTTTTTATTATTATTTTTTACAAACACAGTCTTTAAGGTCTTAACATGACTTCTTTTTGTATCTGACTGCACTTTGTTTTGTTTTGTGGTTGAGGACATTTTAGTCTTTAAGGTCCTACTTCTTTGAGTTTTTTTTTCTTGTTTTTTTGTGTGTTTTTTTTTTAATCTGACACCTCACAAAAAATAATTATGCATCAAAATCAAAGGTGTTGAACTGCTGACACATCCGAAGCTGTGATCATATCATCAAAATCCAGCACTTGTATAGAAAATACCTCATTTGTGTTATTTTTTCATATTAAAATCCTGAAAATTAATGAACATTTGATGGTTATGATCGGGCTGGTATTCTGGCGGTTTCTTGGTCGACGATGTTTTTGTCTTTAAGTGTAATTGTTCCAATTAGCACTTATATGGAAAATAATTTCTTTCAGTGTTCGTTTTTTTTGTTTGTTTGTTTGTTTTTGCCAGTTGTAATCAGGATGGATGAACCCAACAAAGTGGAAAATAATATGAATATATGATATTTTTATGGAAGTTTTTTAAGTCAAGGACAGTTTTTTCTTTAAGGTCCTAAAAGGGACCTAAAGGAAAGTAATTCATTTTGTGCTTTTTTAAAATGTATTGTAAAATACTGAAAATAATGAAGAGTTGGTAGTTATACTCAGGCTCAAAATGTAGAAATGTAGAAAGTGGAACGTAATGTTAATATATCATGTTTTAATTCCTGCAAACATCTTGTCTTTAAGGTCCTGCGTGTGATTTTAAATGGACATGTGAGGGTTACATCAGCAGGAATGAAACCAAATGTCTGGTTTCAGGCCTGGTTCTCCTACAGGTCACAGAAACTCTCGCTGAGCTCCCACAGCTTCTTGGCAGCGGCGTCGTCCCTCGCCTTCGGCTCGATGCTGAGCACCGGGGCACACTGGGTGAAGTAGTGTCCGCTGAGGTGCTCGATGCCTGGCTCCAGGGCACAGTGGAGGCTGGTCTGGGCTCCAGAGTCGGCATCCACAGCGAACAGGAAGATGAGAGGAGTGATGAAGAGCCTCCACCAGAAACTAGCGTAGCGACCGATCTCCGTCTTAATGAACCCTAGAGAGAGAAGAGGAAACGTTCAGGTGTGTTAAGTTTACAGCTAGGACCGTTTTGTGTCTCTTGGTGGTTGTTTTGTATCTGTTTGTAGTTGTTTTAAGTCTCTTTTTGGTTGTTCTGTATCCGTTTTGTGTCTCTTTCGACGTGTCTGTCTTTATGGTCATTGTGCGTCTGCTTGTGGGTGTTTTGCATCTATTTGTGGTAATTCTGTGGCTCTTTGTCGTCATTTTGAGTGTCTTTGTGGTGGTTTATGTGTTTGTGGACATTTTGACTTTCTATTGTCTTTGTGAGTCTGTTTGTGAGTGTTTTGTGTCAAAATGCTGCAAAAGTAACCTAAAAAGTTTAAGTTTACTTAAACATCTTGGGATTTTCTTGGCATTGGCTTCCCAAGTAACGATCGTGCAGATGACAGAAGTTACAAACATCCGATGTGTAAGTCGACCACTGACCGGGATGGAGGCTGTAACAGGTGACGTCGGACCCCTGCAGCCTCTTGGCCAGCTCGTAGGTGAACAGGATGTTGCACAGTTTGCTGTGGCAGTACCTCTCGAGGAGCTGAATACTGTTGGTGCCCAGCGCCAAAGCTTTGTGAGTCGTCAGACAGTTAAAATCCACTTTCCCCGACTTGTAGGCTTTGGATGAGACGTTCACCACACGGCTCGGCCCGCTGGCCTTCAGCCGATCCAACAGCAACACCGTCAGCAGGAAGTGACCCAGGTGGTTGACGCCGAAGATCATCCCGAAGCCGTCCTCTGTCTGTCCACTGGTCATGAGGCCTGAAGACAGAAAACACTATTAAAAACACATAAAGCCCCCCCCCGGGGTAAAGATCAGAGGACAGAGAACTGACCTGCGTTGTTGATGAGCAGATCCAACCTGGACTCGGACTTCAGAAAGTTGTCGGCAAAGGAACGAACTGACTGCAGACTGGCCAGGTCGAGTTGCATGAAGATCACCTGCTGGTTCCCTGTTTCCTGATAAGGGTTACAAATAAAATGCATTTTGGTTTCACCTACTACGGAAGCCGAGAGCGGTCATGGCTGCACATTTTTTTAAACGCCATTTTTTCGATTTTCGATTTTTCTCGGGCGCTTAATGAGAGATAATTAACTCTTTATCTCGAGAAAACGGCGAAGAAAGAACAGTAGCGGAAAACGACCGCTCTCGGCTTCCGTAACCTACATCAAACTTTAAGAAGAGAAAAGACACTCAGGATGATCCAATTCCGCATGTTTGGGATTAAAATCACCTTGTGGCAACATTTATAGATCGAAAAGAAAAAGGACCCAGTATGGAGTCCTGAGGAACACCAGAAAGTCTGAAACCACGGTCATGCTGTCGTTAATAATGCAACGATAATACTGCTGATTGTTGTTGTTTTTATGAACTTAGGTATCTTTCACATTTTCAGAAAAATGTAGAAATAAGAAGAAATGTATTTTTTCCCCTGTAATATGTTTCAAGTTGCTGATTTATTAGATTCAATCTGAACATTACAAACAATGTAACAACACTTAGAATTCCTCATAAAACGTGCACTCAAACAGCTGTTCATAGTGTTTTTACTTGGTTTGAGATGTTTCAGTTTCATCTGTGTTCAATTTTAACAATTAAAACACATCCAGAGTTATCACATTTTTGCACATTCTGGAATAAAATCACCTCGTGGTAACATCTGTAGACAGAAAAGTAAGAGGACCCAGTATGGAGCCCTGACGAACCAGTCGTGTCCTGTTTCTTCTCTCCTGCTGTCTGGGATCAGAAACTCTGTGTTCGTCTTTACCTGGATAATTTCCTGGACAGCAGCTTCAGCTCTCCGTCTGTCCCGGCAGGCCAGGATCACCTTGGCCCCCCTCCTGGCCAGGTCCATCGCTGTGGTCTTACCGATGCCGGTGTTCGCTCCTGGACAGACAAACACAGTTTTGCCTTCGGTCAGTCAGTCTGTCTCTGAGCTCTAGACTGAAATACAGACTTTTGGATGGATTTCCATGAAATTTATTAAACATTCATGGTTCCCAGAGGATAAATCTTGCCCATTGTGATGGTTTTGAATGTCATTTTTTTTGTGTGTCTTTTGAGGTTGTTTTTTAATCTCTTTTTGGTTATTTTGTCTCTTTGTGGTAGTTTTGTGTCTGTTTGAGGCTGTTTCATATCTTTGGAGTCGTATTGTGTCACTTTGTGGTTGTTTTATGTCTCTTTGGAGTCATTTTGTGTCTATCTGAGGTTGTTTTGTGTCTTTATGACCTTGTTTTGTATCTGGTCATGGTTGTCTTGTGTGGTTTTGTGGTCCTTTAGTGTGTCTGTGACGTTGTTTTGTGTTTGATTGCTTTGCATGTCTGATTTTGTGCCTCTTTGTTCATCAGAGTTTTTCATTTACTTCTTGAGGATTTCCTTGTATGGGTTTCTGTCACGTAAACAGTGTAGATGATTGATTGCTTTGGTCTTGCTTATGCTGGTGAAGAAGGCAGAACATATTTTCTACCTTCGACCTAAATATTACCTATTTTTTCATGGATTCAAATTAAATTTTACACAAAATGTTGAGACGATGAATCCTGCTAACTGTAATGATGCCCTGCCATTCCGTCCTGCGCCACCATGAGGTTGATAATTATGTTTCTCAATGAAACTGCTGAATGTGTTGTGATGAAATGTGGTGCAGACATTCATGTTCCTCCCAGGATGAACTGTTAGAACGATCTATGTGTCCGACACTTGCGAACCTGCAGAACTTTCATCAACCTCAGTCGGACTTTGATGCTAATATTTGCCCGTTAGCAGTAAACCTAATCTGTTTATTGAAGATGAAGGTGAAGCCTTAAACCTGCATTCTGTCCAACAGCCAGCAGATGGCGACTCCTCTGGTGGAACAAGGGAGTCTGACTGTACAGAGTAGATTCAGTGAACATTTTCCTCTTCAGTTTATGGTCTCAGTCAGTAGTTTCAAGTCTCCTTCAGTACAGCATGTTGTTCATTCAGTAATTTATCGTCCCTCTTGGAGTGAAACGTTCATTTCAGCACAGAGCAGGTGGTCTGGTTGCAGAGACTCCGCTCTGCACATGTGCAGCAGCTCCTCTGGCTGTAAACAGACTGTTCAAAGTGTCGACTCACCGGTGACGACGGCTGTTTTCCCGTGAAGCTTTGCAGCACTTTTACACCTGGGAAGCTTCAGAACAGTCATGTGCAGAAGGAAATACCCTCCGACTGACAGAGCTCCAAACAGCAGCAGCTGCAGCATTGTTCAGACAGCAGAGACTGAATCAGGAGCGTGTGCTGGTCAGCTGCTGTGGACGGTTGTGTAACAGTTGGATGGTATCAGCTGATCTACGCACTCAGACCTCAGAACCAGCCCCTCAAACTGCTGCCTTCAGACTCCGAACTCTGACCTGATTACTGCTGATTAGCAGCTGCTTGTCCACATTATCAGCCTGCTGCAGACAGACAGGATGCTGTCAGAGCTGGGAAGAGCTGCAGCGCCACCTGCTGGCTGACTGCTCCTAAAACTGTGGTTTTCACATTTCTTTGTTGTGGTTTTGTGTGTGTTTGAGTTTGTTTTGTGTCACTTTGTACGGTGGCCGAGAAGTGCAATAGAAATTTTCAACTGGCGAAACACTTTTACAAGTAAAATCAACTGGAAAGGGAACGTACCAACTCTAGGCCTGAACTGGAATAGGTAACAGGGAGCGGCCAATAAGAGCTGTTGCTGTCATTTATGGAGTTCATGGTGACCAAAGACAGACAGCGACCGAGTGATGGTTTGTCCGTTTTGTGGCACACACATGAGCCGATTAACGGTTTTGTTTTCCATGTGGTCGGTCTTAAGAATTTTTAAATGGTGCAGACCAGATGGAAGGACCAGACATGCTGCAGCAGTGCATCAGATATATTAGATATGATAGCAAACAACATTTTTAAAGCCCACGCTCTGGTGGTCTTCCAGTCACGTGGCTTATAAGCAGCCAAATCCTGCACTATTTTGGATCCATTTGTGACCTAAACACACTGTATGAATCTAGGAATGGTACTTTCAACAGGTTGGAACATGTATTTGCTGTTGGGAATGGAGAGTCATCCAGGGACTCTATTCGTGGCAGTGGTTCCAAGCCAGAAGGGGGGAGTGGAGTCAGCCCAGTTGCAAACATCAAAACATCCTCCACCAGGAACTCCAGAAATAACAACAACTCTTATTGGTTGCTCCCTGTTACCACTTCCGGTTCAGTCCCAGAGTTGGCACATTCCCTCTCCAGTTGATTTTACTTGTAAAAGTGTTTCACCACTTGTACATTTGTTTTGCACTCCCCAGCCACCGTAGCTTTGTTGTCAGTTTGTGTCACTTCATGCTAGTTTTGAGTTGCTTTGTGGCCATTTTGTGTCTTTTTGTTGTCGTTTTCTGTCTCTGACGTTGATTTAGCTTCTGTGAACTCTAGAATGTCTCAGCTACAAGAAAAACTCACCAAATGTTCTGCTGTTGACTGCAAGAGTGAACTCACGAGTCTTCATGCACTGCCAGCATCTGAGGAAGTGACCACCCAGTGGATTACTGGTCTATCAATGGCGGTGTCCCTCCAACAAGCAGAAGATCCTTAGTCTAAGCATGCTGTGCATCAAATGCAGCTAATTAATGAAGTAAGTGATGTGGGAGCATCACCACTTGGATGGGCAGCTGCATCCAGCAGGACTTCTTGGTCCTGAGGAGGGTGGTCCGTTCCGCTGAGCGGACCGTCAGATCCATCCTCCCCAACCAATAGGACATCTACACCCAACGGTGCAAGTCAAGGGCAGTGAAGATCCTGAAGAAGCAAGGCCATCCTGGAAACTCTCTCTTCTCCCTGCTGCTGTCAGGCCGACGCTATCGCTGCCTAAAGACTGGAACTGAGAGGATGAGGAAGAGTTTCTTCCCTCAGGCCGTCCGTTGGCTCACCTCTGAGCTTTAAAACCGGACTGTGCAATACACACAGGCACCTTTTACACATGCACCTTATGTACCATAACAGTATTGCATTTGCTTTATGTATTTGATTTATTTATGTGTTTGTATACATGTGTGTATATACATTAAGTATATATATTTCTTGAACACTTATTTTTGCTTTTTTTTTCTCTCTCTATTTTTCTTTTTATTGAAACTGGATGCTGGTACAAAACACATCTCACTGCACATTGTGCCGTGTATAAATGTGTATGTGACAAATAAAGCTTATCTTGAATTATCTTTGATGGCCTACCTACACATCAGAGCTCTGTGGAAGCTTACATTTAAACCATTGAGCAAGGCCTAGATGGGTTACTGAGTGTTCACGTCACCTGTTGTGCTGCAGGTCAACCTAAAACCAGCAGCTGTTTCCATCTGGCAGCTTCTCTCCTGCTCACATAAACTGAATGGACAAAATAAAACCGTGACTCAAACTCATTCATACGACATGTTAACCAGCTGCCACTTCATTTCCATCTGCTCCTCTGCAGCTAAAATATCGATTTTATAGCCATAATCATGGATGCAGAGAGTCTTCTTCCTGAAGGGGGCAGGTCAGAAACTGTTGAGAACAGAACTAAAGCCAGGAGTTCTACAGTCACGGTGAAACCAAGGTTCGATTTTCAGCCTGAAACACTCAAAGACACATCCTGGGACATGTGAGACTTTGACAATTTCCTGAAAAAGGGACAATATTGGACCTTTTTTTAAAAAATATTTTCAGTAAAAAGAGTTGAATACTCTTGAATGTCCTCATGATACACTCGATAAAACACTGGTGGTTGGAAGATGTTTTTATTCCCAACAAAACAGTGGAAGCCCTGACACACTTTACACTTCATGTCGTAGCTTTAAAGCTGCTGATAATCCTGAAAACTGCATTTGTTTGGTGCAGATGTTACTTTAGGTCAATGAGCTGCTTGATTCACATTGAAACAACATGTGAACATGTGACAAAGCTTTTCAGTTGAACTTCTTGATGAATGGTTAAAAACGGATTAAAACCAGATGTCTGGTTTCAGGCCTGGTTCTCCTACAGGCCACAGAAACTCTCGCTGAGCTCCCACAGCTTCTTGGCGGCGGCGTCATCCCTTGCCTTCGGCTCGATGCTGAGCACCGGGCCGCACTTAGTGAAGTAGCGTCCGCTGAGGTGCTCGATGCCTGGCTCCAGGGCACAGTAGAGGCTGGTCTGGGCTCCAGAGTCGGCATCCACAAAGAAGAGGAAGACCAGGGGCGCGATGAGGAGGCTCCACCAGCCAGAGCTCCGAAATATCGCTGTGGTGATGGGTCCTGGAGAGAGAAGAGGAAATGTTAAGTTACAGGTAGGAAGGCATCTCTTTCTGAGGGTTTTGTGTTTGTGATGTTTTTGTGTCTCTTTCTGGTCTGTTTTGACATTTCACTTGTCAACAATCTGCTGCTCATATTTCTTCCACCCCTATCGGCCACGTCAATCTTCTGATTGCATCATTGACTTCGGGATGCCAGTTTCACTTGCCTCTATCCTTCTACATCAGTAATCTCCTGCCTAAGTTTCTGGCACCAGGATACCAGTTTTCCTTTCCTCTGTTCTGTCATTTCAGCGATTGTACACTTCCATGACGGGCTCTGGGACACCAGTGTCTCACTGCTCCATAACTGCAGTAGAGCAACCACCTTCGTTGGGTGTTGAGGCACCAACCTATAAGGTAACTTCCTGTCCACAAGGCCGCTGCTTCATTTCTCACTTGCTCTAACTTGCATCATCTCATCTCATTGACGGTGGTCCTTTCTTATGAATTTACAGGTAGAAAGGTGTCTCTTTGTGGTCGGTTTCCATCTATTTAAGGGGGTCTTGCGTATCTTTGTAGTTGTTTCGCTTCTTTTTTTGGTAGTTTTGCATTTTGTTGTGCTCATTCTGTCTGTTTGAGGTTGTTTTGTGCCTCTTTGTGGTAGTTTTGTGTCTGCTTGTGGTCTTTTGTGTCTCTTTGAGGTTGTCTTTTGTCTATTTGTGGTCATATTTAATCTCTTTGGCTTCATTTTGAGTCTGCTTGTGGTCATTTTATGTCAAACTGTCACAAAAGTAACCTAGTAAGTTTGTCCATTGGCTTCCAAAGTAAAGATGGTGCAGATGATAGAGGTTACATGCAAACATCCGATGTGTAAGTCGACCACTGACCGGGATGGAGGCTGTAACAGGTGACGTCAGAGCCCTGCAGCCTCTTGCCGAGCTCGTAGGTGAACAGGATGTTGCACAGTTTGCTGTGGCAGTACTTCTGGAAGAGCTGGACGTAGCTGCTACCCAAAGCCAAATCTCTGTGGGTTGTCAGGCAGTTAAAATCCAGTTTGCCTAGCTTGTAGCCACTGGAGGAGACGTTCACCACACGGCTCGGCCCGCTGGCCTTCAGCCGGTCCAACAGCAACACTGTCAGCAGGAAGTGACCCAGGTGGTTGATGCCGAAGATCATCCCGAAGCCGTCTTCTGTCTTTCCATCAGCTATCAGACCTGAGGGCACCAGGAAAGATAAACTGACATGAAAATGCAACTTTCCTAACAGATCGAACCCCCCAGAAGAAATACAGATGTGAAACAACACATCATAAACCGAGCAAACAGATCTTCCCACCATTATTGTGAGAACAAAGCAGCATCACTGTATATTCCATCAGGAGTTCCGACCTGCGTTGTTGATGAGCAGATCCAACCTGGACTCGGACTTCAGGAAGTTATCGGCGAAGGAACGAACTGACTGCAGACTGGCCAGGTCGAGCTGCATGAAGATCACCTGCTGGTTCCCTGTTTCCTGATAAGGGTTACAATGCTGTAGTTAATGATGCAACACTTCATTGTTGTTGTTGTTGTTGTTGTTGTTGTTGTTTTTCTAAACTTAAGTATCTTTCACATTTTCAGAAAAAATGTAGAAATAAGAAGAAATGTATTTTTTTTCTCTAATTTGTTTTGATTTACTGATTTATCACTCTGAACATTACAAACAATCAGTTTCATCTGTGTTCAATTTTAACAATTAAAACACATCCAGAGTTATCACATTTTTGCACATTCTGGAATAAAATCACCTCGTGGTAACACCTGTAGACAGAAAAGTAAGAGGACCCAGTATGGAGCCCTGACGAACCAGTCGTGTCCTGTTTCTTCTCTCCTGCTGTCTGGGATCAGAAACTCTGTGTTCGTCTTTACCTGGATAATTTCCTGGACGGCAGCTTCAGCTCTCCGTCTGTCCCGGCAGGCCAGGATCACCTTGGCCCCCCTCCTGGCCAGGTCCATCGCTGTGGTCTTACCGATGCCGGTGTTCGCTCCTGGACAGACAAACACAGTTTTGCCTTCGGTCAGTCAGTCTGTCTCTGAGCTCTAGACTGAAACACAGACTTTTGGAGGGATTTCCATGAAATTTTATACAAAACATTCAGAGTTTTTTTTTTTTTTTTTTAATCTCTTTGTGGTCATTTTGCATGTGTTTGAGGTTGACTTATTTTGCTTCTGTTTGTATGGGTTTTGTGTCTTTTTGTAGTCGGTTTGCGTTGCTTCCTGGTCCTTTTATTGCCTCTCAAACAGACCGTTTACAGTGTCAGTCTGTGGCTGTCGACTCACCGGTGACGACGGCTGTTTTCCCGTGAAGCTTTGCAGCACTTTTACATCTGGGAAGTTTCAGAACAGTCATGTGCAGAAGGAAATATCCTCCGACCGACAGAGCTCCAAACAGCAGCAGCAGCAGCATTGTTCACTCTGCAGACGGAAAGAAGGAATCCTGCTTATCAACTGCTCTCTGCTGCAAATGTTGTGAAACTTGTTGGACTGGAGCTCCTCCTCTGAGCTCCTCCTCACACTAGTCATCCTTCAAACTCTGATCAGATCACAGTTTACAGGCTGAACGCAGAGCAGCAGGAGTTAGTTTAGTCTGTTTGGTGTAAAAGCTAAACTAGAAAACTGTGACAGCTGCTGCATTGCACATGATCCGCAATGTTCAGACAGACAGGACACCGTTTTAAAAGTTTACAGAGCTGCAGCGCCTCCTGCTGGTCAAGCTGTTGTCCTCAGATGACCTTTGTGAACCTACCAGGATCTGCTGCAAACACCTTGTTTTTAAAGAATTTCTGAAATAACACATGTAGGATGAAGGCATTTTGATAAAATATCACAATTTGAAGCTCAGATATTTTTTTTTGGATAAAACGTGCAAACAACTGTTCATAGTGTTTTTACTTGGTTGTAGGTGTTTCACTTACATCTGTGTTCAATTGTAACACTTAAAAACATCCAGAATTATCCAATGTTCACATTTGGGAATAAAATCACCTCGTGGTAATATCTGTAGACGGAAAAGTAAGAGGACCCAGTATGGAGTCCTGAGGAACACCAGAAAGTCTGGAACCAGGCGTGTCCTGTTTCTTCTCTCCTGCAAGGAAAAAAAAGCACTTTTCAGGTTTTTTTTTTTTTTTTTGGTTCAGAGGTTTAAAGACATACAAAATCCAGACAGTCAGAATATTAAAGATGTTTTCAAAATATTTTATTTATTTTCTCAGTAAACTTTGTCACGTTTTGCACTTGACATAAAGTAATGTGAAACCCAACCGCCATGAAAGACAAAAAAACACACAAATGTCACAAATCCTACTTGGACCAAATAATTCACATTCAGATTTTTATGCTAAACAAAATCGATTTTGAATAAAAACTTTCTGCAGCAGGATGCAGAAATCAGAGAAATGAAGCATGAAAAACAAGTTCAATAATAATCCATAAAAACGAGACATACTTCAGACAACTACAGATCCCATGAGGCTTTGGGAGCGCTGTGACACTTCCTGTTTTCTTCCCGTTCAAAGAAAATCTAAAACATAGAAACACGCTGCCAAACATCACTGTTGTAATATTTGTCATTTATTTACCATTTTTATTTTATTTATTACATCTACTTCAGATTCATACTCTAGTATTTTCCTGCTTTCTGTTCAGACTGACTGAACTTCACTCAACGTCAACTTACTAATTTCCTATGCAGGCCTCACCCTGTGGTCTTCCTCAATGAGGAAACTCTGAATGAGCTTTAAAAGCAAACCAACAGAATTTCATTTAAGTGGAGCTACACAAAAGCTGTCTGCAGAGGGGGACCATGAGATGCAGTTGAAAGCTCTGGATAAAGCCAGTAAAGGCACCTTCAGATTGCAGGAACAAAGTTCAATGTGGTTGAAAGCTCAGGCAGAAGCGAGTAAGTGCACAAAATGTTTAAAGCACACATAAACACAACAACAAGGCAAAATGTCAAACTTAAGGTTCATTTTGCAGCTTTTTTTCCCTGGTATTTTCAACCGAACCTCATGGTCCTCCTTAACACGTACATTTTTCTACATTTCATCTTAACAGTGCTCTTACTGACTTTTTAAACAGCTTTCAACCTCATCTCATGGTCCTCTTCATGAGAGAAAATTAGGTCAAAATTAATTTAAACATGTTTCTCTGCTAAGGTTTGTATAGCAGGTTTTCCCGGAGCTTTCGGTTGCACCACATGGTCCTCCTCTGCAGCTGGAATCAGCTTAAATCTGAAAACAGATGAAGGGGAAAACTCCATCCTCTGAGGAGGACGTGAGATGTGGTCGGAAGCTCTGGAAAACACCGGTAAGAGTTTGAACGCTGATGAATACCAGCTGAAAGGTCCAGAAGCTCCACGAAGCAAACCTTTCCATAGAGACATACCTAAATTAGTTTAATCAGCTGGGGTGTGGGTGAAAGCTCTGGAACAACGCAGTAAGCAGGTCCTTTAGTTGATGTGTTGATTTTACAGGAACTTTTGTGTTTGTTTTGGTGCTGTGAGCTCTGAAACTTTATTTTCTTGTGATTTAAAGAATGAAAACATGAGATGTGGTTGAAACGTTGAGAAGCAGTCAGTCAGACCGTTTAACAGATGTCTCAGACTTCAGACAGGTTCATCTGCATGAAGGCATCCACCTGTTCACGTGTTTATTTTCTGATTTAAAGTCTTAAAGTTCAGGCAGGTGCAGCACTTGTTGACCTGGAGGCACTGTGGAGCTGCAGTCTTTGGTCTGACCCGGCTCGGTTCTGGTCAGTTCTTCCAGAAGGTCGGGTTTTGTGCCATCCTCCTCTGGAAGTTCTCGTACCACTTGAGGATGCAGCTGGACGGGATGAAGGTCTCCGCAGGGTTTGGCGCCATCTGCGCCTGCGACACGGCGAACGACGAGGCGAAGTTGTAGAAGTTGTCCAGCATCTTCTGGGTGAACTGCAGGAAGGAGTCCACGGTGGACACGGCGGCGCTGCTCACCGGGGTCTGCTGGGCCAGCTGCTCCACGGCCTCCACCGACACGCCGACCTGGGCCACGGAGGGCGACCCGGAGGAGGAGGCGCCGAACGGGTGCGCCCCGCCTTCCCCGGCCTTCAGCCCGGAGATCTTGAAGATGGCGCTCGGCTTGTCGTTGGTGATGAAGCCGAGCAGCTGCCACACCGGGCCGCCGCTCGCCGAGTCCGGGATGGAGAAGTAGACGGCGCCGCCCATCCCGGCGGGGAACGGCACGGTGCCCAGCATGAACACCACCACGTGGTTCACGTTCTCGTAGTCCGGCAGGTTGAACACGAACTTGTCCGAGGCGACCTGCACGGCGTCGGTCTGCACCAACCGGCCGGCGACCAGGCAGCCGAACATCCCGCTGAGCGCCGCTTAGCCCTTAGCTCCGTGTTAGCCCCAATGTAAACAGACTGTAAAGTTAGCTCAGCTGCTAGTCAGCCGTTAGCTCATGTAAGCCGGTCCAGGGTAGACAGTCAGTGAAGTTAGCTCAGCTGTTAGTTAGCCGCTAGCCACAGTGTCAAGACTCTGGGTAGTTAAATTAGCCTGCTAGCTGGATGGAATCCGACCTGTGGGGTTCACGGAAGCCTCCACGGAGCGACTTTATCCGGTAAAAAAAAACAAAAAAAAAACAAAACAAAAACGAGAAACGTCTAAACGTGAACACGGAGCAGCTGCTCCGAACAGCTACAAAGTTCTGGCACCGAACATGAAGCAGCTGCTCCGGCTGTTAGAAAGTTCTGGTACAGTCCGTCATGTCGACCCTGCCCACCCCAATCCGCTGCTCGGAGATCGACCGCTCCGCCTGGAGAGCCTCTGGGAGATTTGAACCCTTTATGCGGCCTGACAGGCAAACAGCTCCCGGTGTGTTTCCAGCAGAGCGATCCGGGTCTGAATTTACCTTCAGGACTTTTTACTGTTGTTTTCCAGATAAACACAAACACGATGGTTTTGACTAGATTTATTTATTTATTTTTGTATTGTTTTGCTTGTATGTGTTTGTGTGACGTCACAGAACCAACAACCCTGTTTATATGAATTGTCACTCATTCCATCTAATTTTACAAATATATATATATTACAAATAGAGAAACATCTGTAAAATAAAGGAAGAGTCTTGTAATCCTCAGGTTGTCCAACAGTATGTACAGTGAACAGGACATTTAGTCTGTAGCTCCTATTTAACAAATAAAAGGGAGGGCAAACACTTTAAATTTCCTGCATTCTGGTGAATTGTTATGCACTCATTTGTTTCTGTTTTGCATCAATTCTTAGTGAAAACAATTTTATGTAAAAAAACACATTGAAAAACAATAATCATTAACATTAAAATAAAGGTGCTTTCTATAGCAGTGTTCCTGCTGAAATCTACGCCTGTAACCTAATGCTAAATCACTTCAAGTATAAAATTAAAATAAACTTAAAATAATTATGCAAAATAGTCTGACAACACTGCAAAAGTATTTATCGATTTGATTTAAAGTAACTGCAGCTGTCTAACGGGGCCTTTCTGCCTGACAGGCCACACACTGGGTAAAAACAACGTGGGTGCTTTTGTTGTTGTCCTGCGGATGTTCGATTGTTCATAAATCTACCTTTTTTATTTATTGTTTTTATTTAATTTTTTTTTACGACTGTAAAAATAGAAGAAACTCCCGCTATCTCCAAAATGGTTTGCAGAAGTTATCATGACAATAAACAAGATCAAGTCAAAACAGAAAGCCAACAGGCAGAAAATACAACGTTCAAGGTGTCAGTGGAAGTTAACATGTCATTCAGGAATGCTAACTTTAAATTTAAACCTGCTTTTGTGTAATATTGGGAATTTGTGACCTGGATGCTTTAAAATGTTTACTTTGACAGATTGAATGAATATATTGTTATATTGCTATTTGAAATAAAAATCTGCTTGACTTAGTCCCTGCCTTCATATCTCTAGATCCTGTTGATGTTGAAAGCTAAACGAATAACCTATATTATTATCATTATTCTGCTCAGTCTAAGTTAACATTAAATTACTGGTCTGATTAAAATGTTGACGTGGTTATGAATTTTATTTTGAAGAAGACAAACCGGATGCTTCCTTTTTGTGTTACCGCCGACTTGATTCTCAGTGAACTAGCGGCTCAGTTGGTTTCTGCGGTTCTGTTGTGTTTTTATGACAGTCATTATTGTCAACATTATTATCCTGTAACATTAATCGAATCATTAAGTGGCTAAAGTGCATGTATTGCCTTCAACTATGGATGACGTTTTAGCTTTATTGTGAAACCTGTGACCGGATGTGTGTCTGTACGTTGCCGCCGACTTGCTTCTCTGGACACCAGCGGTTCGGTTCGGTCTCTGCGGCTCCGCTGTGTGTTTGCGGACATTTAGACGCTGAGAACCGCCTGAAATAAACTTTTTCCTCGTGTGTTCGTGGCGGGACGTTTCGCTGCGCGGATTTCCGACTCTTACCGGAGACTAGCAGGTAAACGGGACCGTTTTTTGTGCCGGTTTGTGTGTAAACTTTTGCCCGCTAGCTAGCCGGGTTAGCCTCCCGATGCTAGCGGCGGAGCCTGTTAGCCGCAGTTCGGGCTTTAAACCGGAACCGAGGAGCTGCTTTATGGACTTTATTTCTTCATGTGGAGACGCTGCAGAGTCTTCAGCTCATATCAGAAGCTGTTAGCCCACTTTGGTTCCGTTTGTTGACTCTGTTTGGGTTTGTTTCTGGAACCGAGCGACTTTTGGAGGCTGATTAAAGCCGTTAGCGGCACAGATTCACTTCATAATCAGTCTGTAAGTCTGAATTAAAGCTGTCAGGTCAGGCTTTGGGCCGCTGGTTCTGTTAAACCGAGCTCAGGACTTGCTCTAGCTGAAGTTTGGATTCATGTCACTGCTTTAACTTGATGATAACTGGGCTGTAATATATCCTTTACATGAATATAGCTGCTCCTCCGTTACAACCAGTCCAGCTTCATTCACCAGTCTTACCTTTAATAACCAGCTCTCCTCCTATGATGCGGGTTTCACCTGCATGGGCTGATGACAGCCTCTACATGAAGATGGACATGTGATTATCATGCATCAGTTCATTTAGTTATATTTTACAGACTAGAGCCCATGGCATTAATACACAGGAGAGAATGTCTTTGTTTTTGCATATAAAACACATCCCTCAGTCATGTTAATTACAGTCTAAACAGACAGAACAAATCAATAATGTTTCCGGGTTAGTTCTTGACATCAGATGGATTCTGTTTATTCAGACATGATGAGTGTTTGATGGATGGACGTTAAGCTGTGTGTTGCAGCTCTAACATGCAGCGCGTAATTAGATTTCATGTTAAACAAGGATTCTGTTCTTCAAGTTCCTGTGAGACTTTATTTATGTCTTCCAGTGAAATATTGAGACCCGAGGCTCGTGTAAATGGAAATAATCAGGATATCCTGCACGTCATTTTGACATAATTTAATCTTGACAGATGTGGGACGTTTGGAAAACTTGGCGTCACAACTAGAAGTTAAAGTAAATGGAGCAAAACAATGAAACCAGAGCTGGTCACTGATCAACGTGATGATAATCAGTTATTTAGTTTGAGTCTGAATTCTGCAGCTTCTTTAATGTGTGTATTTTCTGGTTTCTTCTCTATGACAGTAAACCGAAGATCTTTGGACAAAACGAGACATTCGAGGAAACAATGATCCACATTTTTCACCATTTTCTGGCATTTCAGAGACCAAACAACTGATCGATTCATCCAGAAAATGATTGACAAAAACATTGACGAGGAAAATAACCTTCAGCTGCAGCCTTTTTTTTTTTCTTTTTAATATTTTATTTAGATTCTGCGTGGAGTTTGCATGTTCTCCCCGTGTAGCGTGGGTTCTCTCCGGGTTCTCCGTCTTCCTCCCACACAGTCCAAAAACATGTTGAGATTAATTGGTGATTCTAAATTGTGGTGTGAATGTGAGTGTGCTTGGTTGTCTGTCTCTAAGTGTAGCCCTGTGATGGACTGGCGACCTGTCCAGGGTGTCCCCTGCCTTCGCCCTAAGCTGGCTGGGATAGACTCCAGCCCCCCCGCGACCCTAATGAGGATTAAGCGGTGTATAGATAATGGATGGATGGATATTTAGATTTATTTCCAATATAATCAAACAGACAGCAGGCACAAGGACAAGAGGACCTGATGGAGCTTCAGAATATGTAAAAGAACAACAGCCAGAGGGGTCATGCAGTTTAAAGCAGAGAGATGTCCGTAAAATTTAAAGAAAAACAGCCCCTCATCCATGAGGTCCTGAATAAGAAGCAAAATTAGAGGAATAAAACAGAAAAAAAACCAGAACACATCAGCTGCAGCCTTTGACTGACCCTCCACCAAACCAGACTCCATTCAAAAAAGCTCCAATTTAAAGCCAGACAGATGAATTAGTCCAGTTGTTTTTTTAGCTCTGATTTTGTCGCCTCCTGCAGATTTCAGATCAGTTGTTATGCGACATTCATTTGGAGGTTTTAGTAGTTTTGACATTTTCTGGCATTTTAGAGACCAAACAACTGATCAATTCATCCAGAAAATAATCGACAGTTATTGACAAATGTTGTGAAATTGTCCGTTTTTCTGTGTGAATCTTTTGGTTTTCTGAGCGGATTCGGCCTTTAAACGTTGGCTCTGTGGGTTGTTTTCGTCTCGGCCGATTGTGAGGCTGTGTTAGTGTTTGTGTGTCTGCACTGAGGATGTTTTTTCCTCCGTTCAGGCCGTCTAAAGCAGCGTTTTGTGTCTTTCTTCAGGACAGCCGGTTATTTTTAGAGCCTTCCTAAGTGTTTTAACTGAGGAGCTGCGCTGCTGAATCATTCATGAGCTGCTCTCTCGCCGCCTCTCTGCGTCTCTCATATACGTGTCCTGCCAGCGTCTGTTCTTTCCTCTCTGGTTCCGGTCCGATCCGCTCGGTTAGCTCTCAAAGGCTCCAGAAACACTGGAGTCCCTCAGAGGAGCTCGGATCCTTTATCGGCTGCTGGAACGGGTCGTTGTGTTCAGCGTTTGTCCTCGAGGTCAACGTTTTCCCACAAAAACACCCCACAAGGTTTCCTTCAGAGATGCAGGAGGATTAAATAAACTCATTAGGTGAAGAAAAAACTGTGTTATCCAGAAAGTATCGCACATGTCTGAAGCTGAGGAGGTCTGTGGGCTCACGTAGAGGCTCTCAGATCAGCTGTTAAACAATCTGAACTAAAGTTATGGTTTCTAGCTGCAGTTAGAAATCCTGAAAGTGTGATCCTCACTACATCCACTCCTAACAGCACGGATTACTGTCACTGCTGATCACTCTGTGGATGAGTTCCTGTTTTGTCTCTCAAATGTCCAAAATAGTGAAAAATGTCGAACTACTGATTCCTAAAGCGAAAGATCTTTTCTTTTTCCTGTAACCGATCAGAAAGAAATTCATCCTGATTACTAAAATCTGCAGGAGGCGACCAAACCGGAGCTAGAAAATCAGTGTTCATTCATCTGTCTGGCTATAATTAGAATTAAAATGATCAGTTAGCTTCTGCAGCTAACAGAACGCAGATTTTTATTACAGAGAATCATCAATAAATAACATTAAGATGAGCTTTATTGATCCCTCACCGGGGAAATGTACAGCAGCTGAATACAAATTAAACACGAAGGAAGTAGGACAAGAATCACAAAAGCACAGTAAGGCTCAAAACATAAAGGAAATGTTCAGATGTGTGACAGCTACAGACCAGCGTTAACACGACAGTATGTCACATGAAGAGCTGCAGGAGAACAGTTTTACGTTTAGGTGTCGGTCTGGAGGAGCAGTTTTGTTTTGTGTTGCGTGAATTTGCTGCACTTGGACGCTGCACGAAGACAAAACGGTGCTGAAAAGATGCTGCGTTGGAGAGCTGTGGGGTTTAGAGCTAACGTCGCTTTGGTTTGTCCAGAAACATTTCCACGCCTCCTTCGTTATGGGACAGCGTCAGACCTGAACGTTCATGTTTAAATGAGCTTCAGAGCTCCAATGTGCAGCTTTATGTTAGAAGTAAGCATTAAGAGTCACTGAGTGGGGAAAAAAGTCATATTAACTTGGTCCTGATCTGCTACTCGGTCTGTTTACGCTGCAGCTAATAGTTCAGTCACATTAACTCACTTTGATTTGTCCGTTATTAAAGTGACTTCCTGCCTTACGAGTCAGTGTCAGACCTAAATGACCTTCATTACAACGTCATGTTTAAATAGATGAAGTTTAACAGCTTCAACAGGCAGCTATTGGTTATCAATAATCAGCTGCATTGATCAGTAAAATAAATAAATAAATAAACACATTTAACAGTTTTCTACCTGCATCATTTGCAGTAGCAGCGCTTCTCTAAATGTTTATATTCGTCATCACTTTACATTAAAACATCCTGTTGACTGAAGAAGGCGCCACACGATTGGTCCATTTGTGCAGAAGAAGAGGCACATGACAAGTCAGATGTCCTCTTTGATGTACTGAAGGTTAATAACGAATGCTGATAAACTCCATCTGATGCTCATCATCTCTGCCTCAGGATTCAGGTTTTGTTTAGCCGGCTTACGCAGACAAAGTCTGACTCTGCTGGACAGACGGCCTGAGCTCTTGTGTTTGTGTTCTCAGGGTTTGGGAGGATGTCGCAGCAGGACGGGAGGTTTCTGTGCAACTGAAGCTGAGGAGGAAGTCTGCCGATGGATCGCGCTCACAGCCTCCTCCTGAACGAGGAGGCGCTCGGCCAGATCGGAGAGCACCAGCGGGCCGAGTTCGTCTTCGAATGGCTGAACCACCTGAAGAAGCTGCTGCCGGCGGCTGAGCGGGTGAGACGGTCATCAACAGCATCATAACGTGGGACGTAAACCGTGAACAAAGCTCTGACAATCATCGTGATGGCTCTCCTTTCAGGCCGACGTCAAACAGAACCAGCGGCGGCTCGTCGACCAGCTGTCGGGTGTTCTGATTGGCTCCCCCGGCCCGCCGACCCGCTGGCTGCTGGCCCACTGCCTGGCCCTGCTGTACCGGCTGGGAGACCCCGTACCCTCCAGTTTGATGGTGGAGAGGTGCAATGACATCATCCGCAGCAAAGACGACTCGCCGTCCGGCCTCCCGACACGACTGTAAGTCAGGATGCATTCAGGGCCGCGGGGAGGGTGGGAAAACAGAGGATTTAGTCATTCAGACGAGCCAAAATGAGCGTGAACAACAGAGCTGCTGTCAGTTTGTGTTTCCTGCTGGTGAACCAGATGTTTGTTCAGATCACAGAGTTGGTTCACGTGGTGTGTGATGGGATGTTTGCGTGTTTCAGGGCGGCCATTGCGTGTCTCGGCGCTCTGTACGAGCAGCTCGGCAGGATGCTCGCCGGCTCCTTCAAAGACACGTTCTCCAATCTGCTGAAGGCCATGAAGAGCGCAGAGGTTTGTATGGTCAGCTCATAAAGGTCACAGAGAGAGAATCAGCTGGTTCAGAGGACTGAGTGAGGCCTCGTCCACACGTAGCAGGGTTTTATAAATATCATCCACATCGTAGAAAGATATCTTGGTTTTGTGAGACACCCTGCTACGTGTGGACGAGGCCTGAGCTCCGTCTGAGAGTTGGTTTCCTCCTCCTCAGTCTCAGGGTCGCTACGAGATCATGCTGAGCATCGAGAAGATCCTGAGAGGGTTAGGCGTCAGCGCCGTGTCCAGCCACCGCGACATCTACAAGGCGGCCAGGACGTGTCTGACAGACCGCTCCATGGCCGTACGCTGTGCCGCCGCAAAGGTAATCAGATTACTTCACTTTAAAAATCAGCCTGCAGATGTTTCATCCAGCTCCGTCTGTGCCGAGTTTCTTGTTTTCTTGTCACTTTTAGTCGCTGCATGTTTTTTTTCCTCCTGTGTTACTTTCTGATTGTTGCGTTATGACGTCAGTGGTTTTTGGTTCCAGTCGCTGGTCGACAGCGCCACAGGTTTAAAGACTAACGACTGCAGCAAAGTGCGTCTTGGTTCAGGGTGAACGTTTCCACAGACTAAAGGCTTCTGCAGCATGAGAGAACCTCACCTTATCTCAGAGCTAACATTAGGTTTGTGCTTCGAGCAGAGCCTGAATGTTGAAGCTTCCAGTAACTTCTGAACTGCATTTCATACAGCTGCTCTCACAGTAAAGTTGTTTTCATTTACAGACGTTTGTGTTGTCAGACAGCACGATGAAACACGTTAGCCAAACTGCTGCTCTGGAACTAAAACCCTGGTTTTTCATGTCATCTGACAAACTCGTCAAACGTGAAACTGGAGATATTTTTATAAACTTCAGAGCTGTGACTGAAGTCAGAGCTGCTCTTTTTCAGGTTTAGGGCTTTGTTGAAAACTTGGATTTCTTTTGGAGTTACTCTACTGATGTAAACTATAATCCCTCTGGGTTTTTTTGAGATTTTTGTGGCCTTTTTGCCTTTATTTGATAGGAAAGTCGAGAGAGAGAGGACAGTGGGGGAAGGACCTGCAAGAAAGAGCCATGAGCGGGACTCGAACCCACGACCTCTGTGTCGGGGACTGTAGCCCCTGAACATGGGACCAGTTGAGCTATAGTGGCACCCCTTAATCCCTCTGTTTTATAAATTTTTCCAGTTTTGCACGTTAAAACTTTAGTTTCCATTTCATTTTGTGCTGCTGTAAACAATCACATGAACTTAAATTAAAGGTTCATTTTGTTTTTTTTGAAGACAAGTAGTTGTTTAGCTTCACTGATTAATGAATATAATCATCCCCGTTGCTGGCAGCATGTTCACTATCATGCTCACTGGGTACCTATTTAATTATCTTATTTATATTTCATATTGTATATTTAGTTTTGTGTTTTGTGTGTACCTTCCGTGTCGGGTGTCTTGTGGGGTTGTCTGTGTTTTTTTTTTTTTTTACTGTAGCTGCTGTAATTTCCTGTAAAAGGATCAATACAGTAATTGTCCCGTCATGTGTCTGCTCCTGTCAGTGTCTGCTGGAGCTGCAGCGGGAGGCCGTGTTCCTGTGGACCAGCGAGCTGGAGAACGTGGCCACGCTGTGCTTCAGAGCCTTCGAAGGTTCTAACTACAACGTCAGAGTTTCTGTCGCCAAGCTGCTGGGAACTCTGCTGGCTGCAGCCGTGGAGCCGCGACCGTCCGCCGGTACGGAACCACAACGGGTTTAGATATAGAGCATACCTGTATTTATTTTATTTTTTAATTCTTAGAAAGGCGTCACTGTCGCTGTTCTTCAGGAACCCAGTCACACAGATGGAACTCGGCAGCCCGTTAACCAGTTAACTAACCAACCTGACCACCTTTAGCATCTGATTTTTATTCGTTCAACACAAAAGTCCAACATTTTGACACAGCTTTTATCTGAAAATATGACTTTTTGTTTAGTTTTTAGTCGATTTTGTTTTCACTGTGAATTCATGTTTTCCATCGTAGCTGCTTTTCACGTCAGTTTGTTTCTGATTTAACAAATAATATCGATTAATTCAGTTCATCAGGACCAACAGCTGCACTGCTGGGTGTCAATAGTCAGGACAGATGTTGAGCCCCGGCGCTAACATGCACATTAATTAGTTTAATTAATTAATTAGTTTCATTTTTTAAGATGAGACATGTAGAATAAAGTGACTTTGATTTAATATCACAGTTTAAAGCTTCGATTTGGTTAATTTTCCTGATGAAATGGCTCCTTAATATGGAGTAGTGAGAGCGCCAAATTAAAAAATAAATCATAAAGAAAAGAATATTAAAATAAGAGTGGAAATAAAAAGAAGAATAAATAAAATAAAAAAATAAATAGTGTGGCAATATAAAGAAATATTAATCAAAGATGAATCCATAAAAGAAAAGGCTAATAAAAGTAGAAAGACAAATAAATAAAATAATGAAAATAATTGATTTTTATTTGTTTTAATTTTTAATTTTAAATTTAAATTTTTTTTAAATCGTTGTTTATTATACCTTAAACATGATCCAGAAAAATATGAAGACAAATAAATAAAATAATGATTATTTGTTTTCAATTTTTTACAATTTATTTTCTACTTTTTAAAAATTATTTTATTTTATATATATATATTTTTTTAAATTATACCTTAAAGATGATACATTCATTGGAAAGTCCAAAACCCAGCAAGTTTTGGAGCTCAGAGATTTAAAGAATAAAGATTAAAATTAACTTCTAAATGGAAATGTAGTGATGTTTGTGTGTAAAATATGTACCAACAGATATAAATCCAGTCACGCAGCCTGATTCCATCCTTGTTGTTTCCCAGCAGCCCCCAGGCAGGGCGTGAAGGGGCGGAGCTCCCTGGAGGAAGTGATGGACCTGCTGTCGGCGGGTTTCCTGCGAGGAGGCGGCGGTTTCCTCCGAACCAGCGGCGACATGCTGAAGGGGACGAGCTCCGTCAGCAAGGACGTCCGCATCGGAGTCACACAGGTGAGTCGTCAGCAAGTTATCGGCCGATGAAGATGACGTTTGATGACACTGTTCCAACAAACCGCTGATTCACAGAGACTCAGTGACGACGTGTTCAGCCTCGGTCCACCAAACACTCAGCAGATTGTTAGTGGGGTGCAGCAGACCTTTCTACACCACAGAATGACTTGTGTAAAACAAACCAGCTGCTCTGTATGTGACCCGTCCGTTCGTCTCGTCAGGCCTGTGTGGTTTTTGTCTCCACCCTCGGCGGCTCCTGGCTGGAGGCCAACTTCCCGGCCTTCCTGTCGCTGCTGATGGAGCTGGCGTCCCACGGCCGGGCGACCCAGACGCCGGTGGACGCCGCCGTGACCCGGCGCTGCGTGTCCTTCATCCTGAGGAGCACCCTGGGCTCTCTGCTGGGGGAGAAGGCTCAGACCAATGCCGCCAAGCAGCTCTGTGTCGTCGTGGCGACGCAGAAACGAGCCATCGGTGAGCTGAGAAACACAATGAACTGAGTAGATAGATCACAGAAGGTTCTGTCTACAAGTACAGAAACAACACGAGACTTAACATCACCAAGCTGTAAAAATACAAACAGGTTCAGCAGCGTCTCAGGTGTTAATATCCACAAGATAATCTTTGTTTGCTTGTTTTCTACATTGATAAAATCCAAAATTTTGGCCAGACAAAGCCAGACTTTGGGTTAGCTTCGGACCTCCAGGACTATTTTTATTATTTCATCTGCTGTTTTAACGATGAAAATACCGACTGGTTTCAGCCTTACATGTCGTTATTATGGAATAACGTCTGTTCAGGACGAAACAGCATGAAGCGTCTCTGTCTGTTTGTGTTCAGACGCAGCTTTGAGCGACGGAAACGTGGAAACCAGAGTTTCATCTGCAGACGTCTCGGCCAGTCAGCACATGTTGGTCTGCTGCCTGCTGGAACTGGGAGCACTGGTCCAGGGACTGGGATCCACGGCCGCCCCCCTCCTCACAGACACCGCCACAGGTCTGATGCTCACGCAGCTCGTTGTGTAGTTTAGGACTCGTTTAGCTGTTTCTATATGGATGTGAAGCAAATGGAAAGTACGCTTATGAAATGAAATGAAAAGAAAACGTGAATTATTCTTGGTTCCATGAGCTGCGTCAGAGAGAATAAACATGAATCTGTGTCGTGTTGTCAGAAGGTGTCTGTGAAGATCCTCCGTCCTCCAGGTCATGGTTGTTCTGGTAGATAAATCGTTTAATTGCTTGAGTTCCTTGAAGACGTTCCACCTCTCATCCAAGAGGCTTCATCAGCTCTGACTGACTAGTTGGGAGTTCCACATACTGATATCCTGAAGGAGACATTAACACCTGAGTCTGGGTTTCAATTAGGGGTTTGTTGCTCCTCTCCCTCGTTATGCGAGTCGTTAGCGCTCCCCCTGACACAACGGGGTTCGTTAGGGTCTGCTGGATCTCAGGAAGAGGAACCCACATTCACACCGAGCCACAAAAGACCCGAAGCCTCTTGGATGAGAGGTGACACATCTTCAAGCAAGTCCAGTTGTTACGATTGAACTAAGAGAGTGTTGTCAGAAGGTGGTGCTGTGGGCTGCATTAATGGTACCAAGCAGGGTAGCAGAAGACGGAAGCTAAACTAGACCCAGCTCCCTGTCAAAAACCTCCAATGTGATTCAGTTACTTGGAGAAAAAAACAAAATTTAAAGAAAAGAACCAATAAAAGATGTAAAACGAAGCATCACAGTAGAGACAAATTCAAGCAGGAACATAAAATCTAAACATCACCTGGTTCTGACTCCCTGCAGCCCTCCTGGACTCAGTGGTCTCCGTCCTGCTCCACCCCGTCGCCTCGGCCCGACTCGCTGCCGCCTGGTGCCTCCGCTGCGTCGTCATGGCGATGCCGTCCCAGTGCTCCCCGCTGCTGGACCGCTGCGCCGAGCGACTGGTGTCGCTGAAGTCTTCCCCCGAAGCCGTGGCCGGGTACGGAGCCGCCGTCGCCGCACTGGTGGCCGCGGTGCAGCACTGCCCGCTGGGGATACCGCACACCAAGGGCAAGGTGGGAAACACGAGATCTTACACAAGAGTCGTCACGGCTCCTGGTTCTGTTGGGTATAAGGTCAACTTAGATCATTAAACAGTTAACCAAACCAGTACGTCTTTACAAATAAACTCTTTCATGACAAATAGATGGA
This sequence comes from Stegastes partitus, assembly GCF_000690725.1. Lineage (NCBI taxonomy): Eukaryota > Metazoa > Chordata > Actinopteri > Pomacentridae > Stegastes > Stegastes partitus. The sequence goes on from NW_007577820.1 coordinate 555,456, forward strand.
TTTAACATTCGGTTAGTTGGTTTAGGAGACGGGTCGGTTTGTCAAACAGCTCATCATCAAACTCGGCTTTAAATCCACAACTCGCTAAAATGTCGTTCTGCAAACCGTGTCCAACTCATCTGGAGCAACAGCTGGAGTATGATGTCTCCATGGTTATTAGAAAAAAGGACAATTCATGACCAAAATCTTGAAAAACTGTCTGCAGAGTCCCCACATCTCAGTTATCTCTGTGCACTTTGGTTTTCAGGCTTTTCTGGTGAGCTTTCAAGGTGCGCTCACAGCCAAAGCTCTTCCCACGGGTTGGACCGGCGGCCAAAAAGTAAACCTAATACCTAAAATCAGACAAAACGAACCTAGTCACGCTATCCTGGTTCTGTTGCTGAACTCGTGCTTTTGTCCGTTTGTTTAAGTGTCCGGACTTCACTTTGATATCGTCGTTAGTGTTTGATTCAGTTAGTTTTCTGTTGTCAGGAGTTTTTTTTTCACGATTTTCCAATTTGGTGGATGCAAAACATGTAAAAATAACTAGAATCTAGAAAAAATGTCCAGAAAAGGTGAAATAAATCAAGAGATTGTCCCAAAAAATGCCATAAATGGTCCAAAATGTCAGCAAAGTAGTCAGAAAATATGTCACAAAAATGCTTTGTTCAACGGTAGAGAAGAGTTACTAAAAGAAAAACGTACATCACTGCAGATAACGTGACACAAAACGTTTGGTCGTGCTTTTGTATCGTCACGTCTTTCAGTTTAAGAGCTGATTCTTATTATTTTCCTCCCTCAGTGGTCGTCGTAGCTCCCTGTTCTGTCACTAAACTCCTGCTTTTATGTGTTTTTGTTACGCTTTTGTTTTCGTTCGTGTTTGTTTCAGTTCATTTTGTTTTAATGGAGGTGTTTTTTTGCACCATGTTGTAATTTGATTAATGCTTTTTTTCTTAGTTATTTCTTGTGAAACCCTATACGTGTTAGCTGTAAAATGTGCCACATACATAAAGTTGATTCTTGATCTCATGGTTGTTATAAACCGTCCACAGCTCGAACGTTAGCAGCAGATTAACAGCAGATAATATGGCTTGTACCACATCAAAACAAATATACTGAAGGGAGTGAAAGCGTACTGTCCTTATTCAGTACCTGTTGGTGTGTTTCTGTGTTCAGGTGGTTCTGGGTCTGGCTGAGGATCTCCTCCGTTCAGCATCTCAGAACAGTCGCATCTCCCTGCAGAGGACTCAGGCCGGCTGGATGCTCGTCTCCTCCCTCATCACTCTGGGTAACATGACATTTACGCCTTTACTTTATCCATGAGTCCTCCTCCTCAGAACACCTGGTTCTGTATCTGCAGAACCTTTATCTACTGACCAGAGTTCTACCTTCAGACTGTGAATGTTCCAGAGGTCCAGGTCCTTGAAGTCCACAGAGGAGGGTCTAGATTGATCACTTTAATGGACTTTTTCCATCATTTCTGAGCCTCAGAACTTCATCAGTACAGCAGATAGACACATGACATCCCCAAAAAAGAGTAAATGTCCCAGAATTCAACTTACCGTCTGAAATGTAAGAGAAATATTAGTAAATGTCAGGAAAAATAAAATGTTTGAAAAAAATAATAAAATGTTTCAAAACTATTAAACATACAAAAAAAAAAAAAGTTGTGAAATTTAAAATAAAATGTCCTGAAGGCTGCTATAGGTGTAAAATCGAGAGATGGACGGTGAGTTCTGGTGTCAGAGCTGAACAGAACTCGTGTTTTGAAGCTGTCAGACTGTCGTGCTGACCTTTTGGGGCGTTGGTGTGCTTGTGTGTCCAGGTCCGGCGGTGGTTGAACACCACCTCTCCCGCCTCCTGCTGCTGTGGCGCTGCGTGTTTCCTGCTTCGCTCAGAGAGCAGGACATGGAGCTGCGCCGAGGGGACTACTTTACGTGGCAGGTTACACTGGAGGGACGAGCAGGGGCGCTCAGTGGTCAGTGCACACACACACACACACAGATGAATCGTAGCGAGTGGACGTTTGTCTGAAGTGTGTCTTTGTCGAACAGCGTTGAAGAATCTGCTGCTGCACTGCAGGGACCTCGTCACCGATGATATCATCAGCCGCCTGCTCACGCCATTGGTCTGCGCTGTGACACTGCTCAACAAGTCGGTCCCTGATTGGTTCACACGCATCCTGTTTATTCATCTGCTTAGCTTCAGATTAGACATAAAACTCAGACTAACACTGAATGTAAATGTGTTATATTATATTGTAATGTGCTAGTTTACAGTCTGGGATCAGTAAAGTCTTGTGTTTTCATTTCTGCTGCTTCTGTATGTCGTCTGTATGTCGTCTGTATTATATATTGCGTTGTGTTGTTGTGTGTCCAGGTTGCCCGCTCTGCTCAGGTCTTACGGCAGCTCGGTTCGTTGCTGGTCGGTTGTCTACAGATTGAGAGTTTACGAGCTGCTCGCTCTGCTGCCTCCACACACCTACCAAGGTTCAACCACACCTCCACACTGTTGTCTGTCTTTAAACTCTCTCTCTCTTCCATCATTGATTTATTCTCCTTTGAATCAAGTCCTTTTCAACAAATCTTTCCTTCTGTTTCCTTCCTCGATATTTAACTGAATCACTTCCTTTCCTACCGTCTTTGTGTTCAGTTTCCATTTTTCATTTCGTTTAGTTCTCACCTTGTATTCCTCAACTGTTTGTTCTTATTTTGATGCAATATATCAACTGTTTTATCAGTAGAATGTCAAAAAGCAGAGAGAGGTTTTGTTTCATCAACCTGAAAATATTAATTTTATGATGACAGAAACATGAGGAAAGAAGGAAATCCCCTGATTGGAGAAAAATTAAAACTAAATCTCAAAATAATGCTGATTAACATTCCAAACATATTTTTTACACTTACATGTGAACAAAGTTGTTCATGGCCAAGAGTTACCACCAAATTTTAAGCTACAAATGTGTGAAATTAGAAGTTTATAAGAGCTAAGAAACATCTTCCAACCTGCTTCTAATATTATTATTATAATAACAGAGTGCATCGTGTGCTTCATAACAGACATTTAAAGGCATTTAAAAAGTCTTTCACCACCAAAAAGTTGTTTAATATCAGAACAGTGGAGGAAAAAAGCATTTATTAATATCATTAAATAACGTTTTAACTCAGTGAAGTAGTTTTTGATTATCCTTTTCCTTCCCTAAAAACAAAAACAACCCATTCTGTGTTCCATATTTTAATGAAGATAAATAAGTCTGATTAAAGAACGCGTCTTGGTTAAATGTGAGCGTTTTCTCCTGCAGCGGTGGTTGATGGGAAGCTTTTGTTCCTCCTGCAGAGAGCTTTGGTTTGGTGATGAACCAGCTGGTGTCTGATCTGTCCGGTCAGGACAACCTGAACCAGCCGTGCTCTGACCTCACGCTGCTGCCGCCGCTGTGTCACCATGACGACCTGCCGCTGGTCGGCCCCGCCCTCCACGACACTGACCACCGGTACATCGAGGAGCAGGTGAGGCTCCGAGTGCTGCAGGATGGAGGTTGATTTAACTGGACAGGGCTGAAGGATGTTTGTTTGTTTGTTTGTTTGTGTTCAGCTCCACAGCAGCGCTGTGGGCGGAGCCTCTCTGGACAACGACCCCTTCAGTCTCTGTGATCAAAGTGATGAAGCTCCAGCTCCTCTTCCTCCTCACGTCGCTCTGACCGCCGCCGCCGCAACTCTCTTCGGAGTTCTGTTCCCCCACATCATCTCCGCTCAGAGGTAACTGACCTGCTGCCAACTGCACTGCACGGGTATCCAAGAACAGATAACTAGTACGGGTTAACTAGGACCAGATTACCAGCATGAGTTATCCAGGACCAGATAACCAGAATGGGTTATCCATGACCAGATAACCAGTATGGGTTAACCAGGACCAGATAACAAGGACCAAATAACCAATACGGGTTATCCAGGAACAGATACCCAGAATGGGTTAAATAAGACTAGATAACCAGGACCAGATAACCAGTACGGATTAACTAGGACTAAATAGCCAGTACAGGTTAACTTTGACTAGATAGCCTGTACAGGTTACCCAGGACCAGAGAACCAATACGGGTTAACTAGGACTAGAGAACCAGGATCAGATAACGAGCATGGGTTAACCAGGACCAGGTATCCAGTATGGTGTGGTTAACTAGGATCAGATAACCAGGACCATGTAACCAGTATGAGTTATCCAGGATCAGATGACCAGTATGCATCAACCACGACTCGATAACCAGGACCAGATTACCAGCATGGGTTAACCAGGACCAGATAACCAGTATGGGTTAACTAGCACCAGATAACCAGGACTAGATAACCAGTACAAATTAACAACGACAAGATAGCCAGTATACAGTCACCATTACAGACTAACCATTACAAGATATCAGTAGAGATTAACTCATACAGGGTAACTAGTAAAACCTTACCTGTTCAAGATAACCAGAGAATGATAACCAGTAGTCATTACTGATAGTACAAGATAACCAGTAACAGCTAACCAGTACAGATGAACAGAGTGAATTAACTAGTTCATGATAACCAGTATAAGAAATTCAGTGCATTATTACTATTAGAGATGAACAAGTATGAGATAACCAGTACAGATTAAGCAGTGAGAGTTAGCTGGTACAAGTTAACTAGTACAAGATAACGGGTACAACTTAACCAGTACAAGTTATCCGATACAAATTAAGCAGTATGAGCTAACCAGTACAGATTAATTGGTACAGTCGGCTGTTAATCTGTTCCTGATCTGGTCTCAGTTTAGTTAGCTGTTTAGTTAGTTACTAGTTGTAGTAGTTAGTTGCTCCATCAGCGTTTTGCAGTTTGGTTTAGTTAGACTAAACTTTGTGTTCATCAGAGTGAAGATTCTGGAGCAGTTTGTGGAAACAGTGAATCAGCTGAAGGGTCAACGGCAGCAGACGGTCCAGACGCATGTGTGTGCTGCCCTCTGCAGCCTGCTGAAGGTAACACACCTGAGTCTGGTCGATACACACCTGAGTCTGGTCGATACACACCTGAGCGGTCGATATACACCTGTACAACAACACAACAGGCGGAGTCTGTTTACACACACCTGCCATGCTTGTCATGTGACTGCTGTGTGCATTCTGAGAAAATAGATTTTTTTGGCCACCGGGGGGCAGCAGAGCTCCACTACAATCTGATAGACATCAACCTCTGACATATTATCTCTTTGTGTTGTGTTTCTGCTCAGCACCAGGGCAGCGTCCGAGGCTCCTTGGGCCCGGAGGAGATCCGTCCTCCGGCCTTGTCTCTCCTGTCGGGGGCGCTGGAGAGCAGCAGCCCTCTGATCCGCTGCCTGGCTGCCGAAGGCCTGGCCCGGCTGGTCCAGGTGGTCGGAGACCCCGGGTTCACCTCCTCTGTCTCCCTGCTCTGCTTTGACAGGTGACCATGACACGCTCCACACATCTGCTGTAAAATGCTGCAGTCGGTGCTGAAGAGGACTCTGAGTTGTCCTTTTTGGCTTTGGGAAGGTTTTTCGTGTATATTTAGTCCTTAAACAGCAGATTTCCTGCCACAGATGAAAAGTCAGCAGACTCATCTCTATTTATAGTCTCTGCAGTCTGAACGTGGCAGCAGCTGAAACAAAGCAGGTCCTGGTCTGAAAATACGCAGAAAGGCTGCACAATAAACCAGAAATAGTTCAAGGGAAGCTTTAAATACACCAGAGAGACAGCGTGAACCAAATATATCAGAGAGCGATGACAGTTTGCTGCACTGCAGGTTGGAGCTGTTTTTATCCAGATGGAGGAAACAACCAACCTGTGATGACAGAAAAACTGATTATTGATCTGTAACCAGGACGTGAAGGCGATAAAGGTCCCATACTGAACTCAGCTCACTGTCAGGCTACACTGAAGTGCCAGATTGTTTTCTGTGTGCAGAAGAAATGTAATCTTTCTGCAGATTTTTCACAATAAAAGCCTGCCAGTTAGACCCCTGAGCTGCTGAGAGGCTTTTAATGTGGTATAAAATTTGTGAGTAAAGCAGATGCACAGCTGCTTCCATCTGTGACCTGTTGTCAAACTGACTCTCAGGTATGATGTCCAGTGGCCTGATTTGTCTGTGACATTGATCAGAATCAGTTATTGATTCTGGATTAGGTGGAATCAGATGATTTAATATCATAGATACTAGCAGATCAAACCAAAGTCAGTAGCTGTTTGTGTTTGTCAACGGTTTTTATCAACCGTGATTCTGTGGTAGTGTATGAGTGTTTTGTTTTTTTTTTTCAATTAAAAAAGCAGGAACCACAAGAGCACACAATAAAATAAGTTAAATGTAAATAGTTGAAGACTGGAGGCAGATCAGATGTTTCTGAATATCCTCAGACGTATCTTTGACTTTGATCGAGCCGTGCTAAGCTAACCGCTAACGGTTTCCATGGTGTCCGACTCAGGCTGAAGACGGCCCGCGATGCAGCGTCTCGCAGTGGCTACGCTCTGGCTCTGGGGGCGCTGCAGCGATACACCGGAGGAATCGGCTCCCCTCAGCTCCTGTCCACCTGCCTGGGAGTTCTGTTCACGCTGAGCCAGGACAGCACCTCACCTGAGGTCCAGGTACGCACAGGTGGCTCTACATGGAGGGTCCTGGAGGTGATGTGTTGACTTGTTTCCTCTTTTAACCTCGACCTCCCACAACCACCAAGCAGCGCGTCTGCGTATTTGAATGGATTCCTCTCCAAAGCTTATTTCCTCGCAGTGTTTTTCATTCTGTCTTTCTGAGCTTGTCGGATGTCACGGCTGAAATTCTCTGATTGTTTTCTTTCTAAACGCGTTACACAAAATCCTGCAGGTCAAAGTTAACAAACTTTTTAAACAAATTTTTACAGAATTTCTTGAAACTTTGTCTTAAAATACCGACAAGCTTCCTTCTGTCCTCCATCCTCTGTTTTACAAAGATTCCTTGAACTATGTTGAGTATGAATGACTCTCGTGTCTGCAGGTTCAAACACGTTGAGGCCTTTAGAAGCATGACAGTAGATTTCCAGACGCCCTGTGAACCCTCAGAGGAGATTCTCAGGTAAAAACCGTCTGTGTCTCTGGTCCTCCTGCAGACCTGGTCCCTCCACAGCCTGTCCCTGGTGGTCGACTTGTCCGGCGGCCTCTATCGGACCCACGCCGAGCCGTCCTTCACCCTGGTGCTCCGGCTGCTGCTGTCCACGCCGCCCACCCACCCCGAGGTGCACCACAGCCTGGGCCGCTGCCTGCACGGTCTCATCACCTGCCTGGGCCCCGACCTGCAGGGTACGGTCTCACCTGTGGCCGCCGCTGCCTGAGCGGGTCACAGACGCGTTAGTGACGGATGCTCTGTGTCTCCAGGTGACGGAGCGGCAGTGTCCGGGCTGCGGTCCAGCTGCCTGGTGGGATGTGGAGTGATGCAGGCCGGTCCAGACTGTCTGGTTCAGGCCAGAGCCATCTCATGTCTGCAGCAGCTGCACATGTTCTCACCTCCACACGTGAACCTGGCCAGCCTCGTACCTGCTCTCTGCGTGAGTACACCTGAGTTATTTAGGGCTAGAAGTCCCTCATGGAGTCTTTCTATAAACTCTTCATCCCTTTGACTGTTTTCTGCTTCTGTTGCTTTTGGTCATTTTAATTTGGCTTTTTTGACAAGAACTTACAAAACAAAAGGTCTCCTTCATGACAAAGTGACGGCATAATAACGTCAATTAGTTAAAAAAAAGTAAAATTAATTATTCCCTAAATACTCTCCTCCTCCAGTCAGTATGCAGTAGATGAACCTTCAGGTCCATCTTTGGTCCTGTTGGTCTCCATCAGTCTGAACATCTGGATGCTGCAGTTTCACCTCATTCTTCTGATGAAACTGTTCAGACTCTGTCAGGTTCCACAGGGATCATGAGTGAACAGAACTTTTCAGGTCCAGGCACTAGTTCTCAGCTGGAATGAGGTCTGGACTCTGACTGGGCCTCCATAACTTCACCTTGTTGTCTTCAAACCATTTCTGTGGAGCTTTGGCTGTTTGCTTCGGCTCATTGTCTGGATGGAAAACAAATCTTCTCCACGTCTCAGTTCTCCTGCAGACTGCATCAGGTTGTCCTCCAGGATTTCTCTACACTTTGCTGCATTCATTCACCCTCTACCTTTACAAGCCTTCCAGGCTGCTGCTGAGAAGATCCCCACATCATGATGCTGCCACCACCGAGCTTCACAGAGGTGATGGTGTGTTTGTGATGATGTGCAGTCGTATCATCTACTCTGATGGACAAAATGCCCCACTTTGGTCTCCTCAGACCAGAGAACCTTCTTCCAGGTGACTTCAGAGTCTCCACGTCTTCTGGTAAACTCTAGTCCAGATTTAATTTGCTTTTTCCCACAGCGATGAAGCTTTTTCTCAGCTGCTGAAGCTTGCACCTCCTTCAGAGGAGTCATAGGTGTCTTGGTGACCTCCCTCACTAGTCTCCTTCTTGTACCTCCTTCAGAGGAGTCGTAGGAGTCTTGGTGGCCTCCCTCACTAGTCTCCTTCTTGTACCTCCTTCAGAGGAGTCGTAGGAGTCTTGGTGGCCTCCCTCACTAGTCTCCTTCTAGTACCTCCTTCAGAGGAGTCGTAGGAGTCTTGGTGGCCTCCCTCACTAGTCTTTTGTGTTCTTATTCTGATTGTACTTTTTAAAATCCTGTTTAATTGACTTTACTTTGTAGAAATCTGTTTTCACTTTAACATAAAAGAGTCTTTTTTTGTAAATACCTGTCAAACAAGAGCTAAAATAAATCGGCTGTGCTTCAGAGTTAAAAAGCAACAAAAAGGGAAAACTTAGAAGAACGCTCATTACTTTTATAGACACTGTAGTTGATGCTTGTTCATCGGCAGTTCTGAGTGTTTGTGTGTGTTTTTGACCCTGCATTGTGTCTTACAGGAGATCTTGTTGGATTATTCCATGTTGGTAGGTCCTCCTTAAGGCCTGAACCTGCTGCTGTCTGTTTTACTTTCTGTCGCATCTGTTTGGTTTCTGTTGCGGTGGAGTCGGGCTAGGCGACATAAACAATAAAAAACTTCACAGCGTGGGATTTAGAAGGACAGACTGACAGTACAGAAGATTTGTTTGTTTTATGAGCTAAAAACATGTACGAGAAATACTGCAAACTGTCTGATGAAGCATTCAGAGTGCAAACACTGACTCTCACCAGCGATTATCCAGGAGCAAGCAGTGCTGCTCTCAGAGACACACTGCTGCGTCATCTTGCTTTTCTAACATTTACACTTTAAGGATCTGGTATCTTCAGCTGCAGGGACTCTGAAGCTCAACAGAAATGTGCCTTAATGTATAACATATATGATTATCAATGACGTCGCCCGGCTCCACTGTGGATTGTTTACGAGCTCACTGAAACACACGTTTAACATCACGAAGCACATTAACATTTTTCTGTTGCTGTGACTTCTGCTGCACTGAATTTTAACACTTTCTGTTATTAACTCACCGTTTTTGCTAAACTTTTATTTAGTTCATTTGCTTTGTTTGCTTTGCAGCTAATTTAATAACCACCTTAACGACTGTGCCGCCTTAAAACGATCCTTTATACGAGAGATGAAGTGTTTTATCCAGACAGTTATTATCATTATTGTTGTGCATCTTGTAAAGTTGATTAATTAATCTGGAGTAAGTTGTTGTAGAGCAGTGACTTCGTACCAGAAAGAATTTCTAGATTTTTCACTCAAATAGACAAAAAAGACAAAAATGGGATAAAATATATAAACAGAAAAAGTTTTGTCAGAATTTATTAAAGCATTTTTATTTTAAGGATTGGCAAATATTTGCTTTTTAAAAGTGAGAGCATTGGACCAAAAGATTCTACTTAAAGATGTCACTGTAGGTTTATTTATAACTTTTCATTGTGATGTTTCTTACATTATTTGATAAATGATAAATCCCTTTACGTAAACAGCGTCTGGAGGAAACACCGTCTTGTCGCTGCATGTTGCGCCCTGACGGTGGCTTATATTGGGTATGAACTGGTGTAAACTGTGTTCCAGGCCAACCTGTGCAGCTCCTTCCTGTGTCTACGGCGAGCCGTGGTCGCCTGTTTGCGGCAGCTGGTCCAGCGGGAGGCGCTAGAGGTTTCTGAACACGCCGTCGCTCTGGTCAAAGAGCTGCCGAGACGAGACAACACGCAGCTCGGTGAGACGACGCTTTATGTTCCTAATACGAGGAGCAGCATCATTTATGTAAAGTCTGAACCCAAAAACCGGGATGCAGGTTTTCTACAGCAGATGGACACATGATGGTCCAGTACATACCAGGACCATCTGTAGACAGGATTCACTCTGTGGGGAAGTTTTCTAATCTAAGAGTTGGTGCGTGTCTCAATCAGGATGATAGTGTTTGATGAAAGACCACCGTGTCTCTGTGCAGACGTCACCATAAAGGAAGTGGGTCTGGAAGGAGCTCTGTTCACTCTGCTGGACCGAGAGTCAGATCCAGGGCTGAGGAAGGACATCCAGGAGACTCTGGTCCACATGATGGCATCCAGCAGCAAACTGGGACACTGGTTGAAGCTCTGCAAAGACGTCCTGTCTGCAACCACAGGTGGGTCAGCGGTCTGGGGTGGTTTAGGGAAGTTTGGGATCATTTTGTGTCGAAGTTTTATTTTCTCAGCGTCTTCAGCATGTCGTGTCTCTGCTCTGAATCTTTGACTGAACTGCTCTCCAGTTTAATCAGTGACGGAGGTTAATATTCGTTGCAGCACTGATATAGGCTCGTTTTGGTTCAGTGATTCATTTAATTGTCAGCAAAATGCCAGAAAATGATGAAAAATGCTGATGAACATTTACCACTGACTACAGTAACGTCTACAGATGAAGATCGGTGACATAGAAGTTGTTCTGATGACACAACGTTGGTCCAAATTACTTGAATCTTTACTACACTGACCTAAAATTTGTCCAAAATGACTCAAATTGTTCCAAATGGATTGAAACTTGTTTTAAATGACAAAAATTTGTAAAAAATTTACTCAAAAGTTCTCCAAAATAACTTGAAATTTGTCCAGAATTACATTTTATCAGCCAAACAAGTCACTGATTAATCCAGAGAACAGAACGATAGAAGGCTGAGTGATCTGTACGTTCAAACCTATTAACGTCTCGTCTCTTAAACCTGCCAGACTGTCGAGCGCCGCTGGAGGCGAGTCAAGAGGACGAGGAGGCCGACAGCGGCCGAGACGATGACTCATCGGCGTTCCGAGCGCGCTCAGAGAGCAGCGGTCCGTTCACGGCGCTGCGTTGGGCCACGCGACGCTTCGCCATGGAGTGTGTGTGTCGCATCATCGCTCAGTGTGAGTCAGCCGACCCGGCTCACTTCGACATGGTTCTGGCTCAGGAGCGGCGGCTGCACGAGTCCACAGGTGAGAGCTGGTTCAGCTGGTTCAGGTCGGTTCTGGTCTCACACCTGAGTGACACCTCACCCGTCTCCCCTCAGACTTCCTGGTCCTCCATCTTGGCGACCTGGTCCGCATGGCGTTCATGGCGGCGACGGACCACAGCGACCAGCTGCGACTGGCCGGACTTCAGACGCTGCTGGTGATCATCAGACGGTTCTCCTCCATCCCAGAACCAGAGTTCCCGGGTCATGTGATCCTGGAGCAGTACCAGGCCAACGTAAGAACCGACACCACGGAGCTGTTGAACAACAGAGCTCAAACAACAGCTGATTTAGACAAATTAATATAAAGTATGTTAGAGTTCAGTGAACAGAAAACTGGATTCTGATTTAAAATCATTGTTTATAAAATTACATGTGACCCGTCCAAATGAGTCAAAATTCTAATAATTCACTCAAAACTTGTTCAAAATGGCAAAAAGTGAACTAAAGAACTTTAAATTGGTAAATCGACTCAAAACATATGTTAAATTATTTCGCTTATTCAGAAAAACTCAAATGTTTCCCAAAATGAGACAAACGTGAACGAAAAACTCCCCAAACAAGTCAGATAGTCTGAAATGACCAAAGCATGTCCTGAATAACTCATTATACTACTTGTATGTATATTATGTGTATTGTTTTGTGGTTTGTTTGTTTTTATTTTATTCTTATTTTATGTGTGTTAGTTGTTGTTTTATATTGTGTTTATATTCTACATGACTGTTTATATTATATATTTTATTGCTTTTTTAAATTTTAATAACTCCATTCAACTTGTTATCTGATAATTCTAAATTGAAATATTGATTTTATGTCTCAGAGTTTCAACCTGCCATGAACATTTTTCCTTTTTTAGTTTTGTTTTCTTTTTGAAATCCTGCTTCATTCCCTGAACAGACGTTTTCCTGCTCGTAGATCTGGTGTTCACTCAGATAGATCCAGTATAGATCAGGTGTCTGTAGTTCTGTTCATCCTGTCAGTTCATGAATCCTTCAGCAGATCTGAAGTCAGACCAGAGAGAAGACAGTCTGACAACAACACAAACAGAAGGGCTATTTTTAATTGTCCGTAAATGGAGTGACTATGTGTTGATCCAACTGTTGATGTGTTTCCAGGTGGGAGCTGCTCTCAGACCAGCCTTCAGCGCTGATGCTCCTCCTGATGTCACCGCGAAGGCCTGTCAGGTGATCAATAATCCCCGTCAGCTGATCACCAGCTGCTCACCTGACTCCCCCTCTAACTCCGCCCCCTCTCCTCTGCAGGTGTGCAGCGCCTGGATTGCCAGCGGCGTCGTCAGCGACCTCAGAGACCTTCGTCGCGTCCACCAATTGCTGGCCTCCTCATTGGCTAAGGTCCAGAGTGGGCGGGACCCGTCCAGCCAGCTGTACAACGAGGCGGCCGCTACCATGGAGACGCTGGCTGTCCTCAAAGCCTGGGCCGAGGTGAGCGACAGAGACTTTGGACAATTACTGTCATGATCATTCATTTCTGCTTTTATCACCATAGAAACCTGTCAAACAACATCTTTAATGCAAGTGTTTACTGTGAGGTTTAAGTTTAACGTAGAGTTAACAAACCAGGTCCTTAAGGTTCATCCATCATCTATACACCACTTAGTCCTCACTAGGGTCAGGGCTCCCGGCCGACTCAGGGTGAAGGCAAGTTCACCTGGACAGGTAACCAGTCTATCACAGGGACACACTTAGAGACAGACAACCAAGCACACTCACATTCACACCTACAGACAATTTAGGATCATTTATCATTTAGAACCTGGAGAGAACCCACACTGCACAGGGAGAACATGGAGACTCCACGCAGAAAGGCATCTTAACAGGGAAACTAACCAGGGACCTTCTAGCTGCGAGGTGATGGTGCTAACCACCGAGACACCTGCTGCCCTCCCTCAACGTTCTTTCAATCTAAAATCAGTTAAATCAGATAAAGTTCCTCCCCGACCTCCAGAACCTTTATCTAGTGACCAGAGTTCTACCTTCAGACTGTGAATGTTCCAGAGGTCCAGGTCCTTGAAGTCCACAGAGGAGGGTCCAGATGGATCACTTTAATGGACTTTTTCCATCATTTCTGAGCCTCAGAACTTCATCAGTACAGCAGATAGACACATGACATTTAGGAGGAAGAACACATCCGGGTTCTGGTAGAACCTGACACCAGATCAGTTCTACATTCATTCAGGTGTCTCAGTCTGAACACTGGATCTGGTTCTGTTCATGTCCTCTGCCAGCAGCTGGTAGCATCAGTATTATGGGATGTCTCATAGTGGTACCAGTTTATTGTCTATGACATAGAGTCATAGAAACAATCATTGGTACCCTGGATGTGGTTCTGGTTCTGATCATTCACCAGAGGAAACTTTACAAAGTGCATTCTGGGTAAACTTTCCAGGCTCATATCAGCATGTGTGATGGTGGTTGGTCAGAACCAGTTCTAGACAATGGAAGGACCATTTTACCTCCAGAACCTACCAGGACTATTCTGAGGAGGTCAGGGTGGAGGACTGATGGAAGATCTTCAGTAACTTGGATGCACAAGACAACAGCTTGTGTTCACGAGACCTTGTTTTTTTTTTTTTATCTTAATCTGGGCTTTCACACAAATTTTAAAACGTTGCTCCTGCCTTGTCGCATCTTTGCGACAGTTGAGCAGAAGAAGTTCTTCAATCAGATCTTGTTGGATCCAAAAAGAATGATGGAATCCATCTGAACTGACTTCCTGAAGTCTTCTGCTTTCCTCTGTCAGGTTTACATCGTCGCTGTGGAGAGAAGTCGACTGAAGGAGAGTCCTGGTGGGTCAGTTGACCTGTCGGACTCCTCCTCGACCAATGACAGCTCAGGCTGTGAGTCGGCAGGGGTGGGACTTCTGAAGCTGGTCCAATCAGATCTGTCGACGCTGAGTCGTCTGTGGTTGGCGGCGCTGCAGGATTACGCCCTGCTGACCCTCCCACAGGACTACACAGCACAGCTACCTGCATCAGGTAGGACGGAGGCTCGTGTCTGGTTCTGGTCTTCATGCACAAGTTTAATTTAAATTCATTTAAAGAATTTTACAATAATAAACTGTGTTACAGATTCGTCTACGAGTCTTCGAGTTATTTTTTCTTTACTCTCAATAAGACTCAAACTCACTTTAACAGTCTCCAGGTGACTTGTGTGCACCTGTTTAATGTGTCCTAAATGTCTTGTTGGTTGTTAAAAGGTCTCAGAATACGTCCAGAATTATCTGGACTATAATGTGAATTAGCCCCAAATGACTCAGAACTTTTACTAAAATGTAACCTTCTACCCAAATTACTTAAAAATTATTCAAAAAAAATACTCCTACTTATGAAAAAATGCCCCTATAGAGGTGTATTTTTGGGATGTTTTCTCTGTTGTTGGAGAGTTACAGTGAACAGAGACAGGAGATGTAGGAACAGAATTCAATGAAGTTTTATTCCATTTTGCATCAGTTCACGGCCTCTCATAACTCAGCGAGGCAAAGACCCGAGAACCGGACAATCCAAAGATCCCTTTGGATTCCCTTTGAGCGAGCAGTCAGTGACGGCAGGAAGGAACCAAAAAAATAAAGAAAAAATGAGGAAAGAGCCGAGGAATCACATGCAGTAAAGATCCAGGCGCCACTTAAATAATTCTACTGTTGCTGCAGGAAACAGCTTCTCTGTGAGGAGACTTGGATCATGACTGTGTTCAGAGATCCAGCAGCAGTAACTCCTGTATGTTGCTGTGATATTTCCAGCTCTGTGCAGAGTTAACACCTGCTTCATGTGAACCTTCTCCTGCAGGAGGAGCTTTCTACACAGCAGAGACGGTGAACCAGGCCAGAGCTCATTACTCCTCCAGCTGGGCTCCGGTTCTTCAGGCCTCGTCTCTGTGGCTGCACAGCTCAGGTCAGCTCCGGTCCCTGATCTTCCTCTAGTCAACACCTGTACAGGTGTGTGTTAACATGTCACCGTCTCTGCAGGCTTCCTGATGTCAGACGACACACCTGCCAACCTGTCCAGACCGGCCACGCCCACCTCCATGGGCCACAGCAGCTCAGTGGGCGGAGCCAAGAGTCCAGAGGACGTAAACACCGACAGGCTGCATCTGATCTTAGGTAGGAGCTGGTTTCGTGGAGAACTCTGCAGAGAAGAAACTGGTTTCGTGGAGAATTCTGCAGAGTAAAAACTGGTTTAGTGGAGAACTGTGCAGAGAAGAAACTGGTTTAATGCAGAACTCTGCAGAGCAGAATGTGTGTTTATTCCTCTCATGTTGGCTGCTTTGTGTTTCCAGGCATCAGTGTGGAGTTCCTCTGTTCTCCGCACTCTGAGGACCAGATGGAGAACATCACTTCCTGTCTGAGAGCTCTGCAGGCACTGCTGGACGTCTCCTGGCCTCGAGCCAAGATCGGAAACGACCAGGTGAGACACACCTGGACTTTGATATGGACCTGAGTCAGCTGAATTCAGAGTAGATGTAGCTGACTCAAACGTCTCCACAATGACACTGAATTACCTGAAATAACTCCAACACTACTGAGAACTTGTAAAAGCGACTTAGAATTCATCCAAATTGACTTAAATTGCCTTTTAGATGTTTTATAATTGTTTTATATTTTGTGTTCGGCACTTTGTTTGGAGTTTTGTTGTGTTGAAGTGCTTTTTAAATAAAGTTGAGTTGAGAGTAAAAGTGGACCAGAATTACTCCAAGCCAGTTAAAGATTACGTTCAGTTTTTCAAAATGCCAGAAGTTTGACCAGAACAAGTCACAAACGTGCCAAACTTGTTGTTAAAAAAGACAAAAATCTGACACTGTGTTTATGTAAAACCTTGTGTTTCTGGCGTTTATGCGGTTAATGGACTGTTACGGTGGGAAGAGACGGGCGATGTGGGGAGACATGACAGGCAGTAAAGCTCCGAGCAGCCGGGGGTCAAACCAGGGACTAAATTAGATCATCCAGAGCAGACGTTAGAGCAGAAACCAGAGAATCCTCACAGACCAGCAGCTTCTGTTGACTGAATGAACCCGTTGGTGTCTCCAGGCTCTGAGTGTGGAGCTGCTCAGCGTCCTCCACAGACTCATGGTGACCCGAGAGTCGGCCTCCGTTCAGCTCGCCGTGCTGGATTTGCTGCAGCAGATCGTGACGGCGGCTCAGGAGCACGTCAGGGAGAAGCGCCACTCAGCTGAAGGTAAACACAGCCTGATGTGTTATTACTACTGATGATGATGAAGAGTTGAGCCTCGTCCAGCTTAGCGTCTCCGTCTGTCCTCAGTGGATGATGGAGCAGCAGAGAAGGAGACGCTGCCCGAGTTCGGAGAAGGACGGGACACCGGGGGTTTGATTCCCGGCCGCTCGCTGGTGTTCGGAGCTCTGGAGCTCTGCCTCTGTGTTCTGGTCCGGAAACTCCCACAGCTGAGTCCAAAACTGGCCGGAACCAGTCCAACCGGTAAGAACTCCCCACTAACCCCCTCAGGACCAGCTGTTTCTGCATCTGCAGAAACTTTAAGCACAGTTTTACCTTCATACTGGGAATCTGTCCAGAGTTACAGGAAGTGCAGAAGGACAATAAACAATCGTGTTCAAAATGAAAAAAAACACAACATTTCCAGCCTCATAGCTTCATAGATTCATTCACTTTACTCCTCTGTTGTGAGTGAGGACAGAACAATGAGTACGGTACAAACAGTGCAAAGCTTCCCAGAATAGGAATCTTTTGTAATCGGACTGAAGACATTTAACTAACTGAGCAGAGATCTACACCTGATCTGATCAGACGTATTGATCTGCTCCTTTGTTCCCAAATCTGAGTCTGTGAAAGCTCAACAGATTGTAAATGACTCAGAAGTCGTCCACGATAACTCAGATATGAAGCAAAATTACTGAAAATTTACCCAAAATAAAAATGACTTTAAATTTGTCCGAAATGACTCAAAAACTGCCAAAAACAAACACTTAGAAATGTCCTGAAATGACCCAAAGTTTTACCAAAATTACTCAATATTTGTCCAAAATTACAGAATTTCACAAATTGCAGATTTTCCTCATTTCTTTCTTTCTTTAAAATTGAATTCTCTAATTTGATCAAAACTAAACTTGCTTTTCATCTGTGTGTGTGTGTGTGTGTGTGTGTGTGTGTGTGTGTGTGTTCGTGTGTTCTGTTCTGTTCTGTTCTGTTCTGTTCTGTTCAGGTTGTGGTTCTTCCGCCTGGACTCTGACTGACAGCGATTGTCGTCTCGTAGCGTCGGCGGTTTCGGTCCTTTCTGAGCTGCCGTCCGTCTGCTCTCCTGAAGGTCAGAACTGTAGCCTCCTCGTGCTAACGTTAGCTGGCGCGCCTCAGTATTGGCCTCTCTGATTGGTCGGTTTCTGTTCTCTGTGCAGGCAGCGTCTCCATCCTCCCCACGGTCCTCTACCTGCTACTGGGAGTCCTCAGAGAGCTGGTACACCAGCCCAGCACACACACAGGTAACACACACACGCACACACACCTACACACACACACACACACACACACACACACACACACACAGAGAGGTGGGCCAGTTGTGTTCTAATAATTCTAATAAATCTCCCAGGCGCCCCGGCGGCGGCCCCTGGAGCCGGTCTGGTGTTGGTGGTCCAGGCCACTCTTCAGGCTCTGAAGTCCGTCCTGACGTCACCGATGAGCCGACAGGAGAAAAGTCGAGGAGCCTGGAAGCTGCTGCTGAGATCAGCTCTGAACACTCTGCTGACTCTCTGGGACTCTGGTATTTATTCACATACGAGCCGTGAACAGATGGAACCAGTGAAGCATGAATCTTTGTCACAAAAACACAATCAGGAATTTGGGTTCTCGTCTAGATTTATTAAAGGTCTTCTGGAAACATGACAACCTGCTGGATCATAAGTAAACAAACAGAAACGTTAATATCTGGTTAAATGTCCATGTTCTCCTCAGTCGGGTTCTTCTGGTTCCGTCCGCCAGCTTCTGGTTCATCTCTGACTCCTCTGGACAGAATCGCTGCAGTTCAACTAAACTTGTCGTCTTTCTGACTCAGACTTGTTTCTCCATCAGTCCACAGGTTCTGGATGGTTCCAGTCAGGACTTTGGGGAGACCAGTCTAGAACCTTTATTCCAGCCTGATGGAACCATTTCTTCATCACTTTGATGTGTGTTTGGGCTCATTGTCTGGTTGGAACGTCCAAGATCAATCTTCTCTGATGGTTTGAGGTTTTCCTGAACAACGTGGAGGTGATCCTCCTTCTTCATTGGTCCATTGACTTTGTGTGAAGCTCCAGGTCCACTGGCAGCAGAACAGAACCAGAGCATGATGCTGCCACCTCCATGCTGGATGGTAGGTTTAGTGTTCTTGGGGTTAAAGGCCTCACCTTCTCTCCTCCAGACATGGTTCTGCTCAGTGTTTGTTCCATCTGACCAGAACTTTCCTCCAGAAGGCCTTTTCTTTGTCCATGTGATCAGACTTCAGTGGAGCTTTAAGGTTCTGCTTCTAGAGGAAGAACTTCCTTCTCCATCAGCCTCTCAGCTCATGTTGATGTCAGACCCTGTGGACACTGACAGCTGTGTTCCAACAGCTTCTGATCCATCCAGAGCTGCTTTCTGCTGGTTCCTGGTTGACTTGTGACCATCCTGACCAGTCGTCTCTCAGCAGCAGCTGATAGTTTGTGTTTCCTTCCTGATGGTGGCAGTAACACAACTGGACCATGAACTTTATGCTGACACACTGATGGTTTTGGGATCTTCTGTGCTGAGCTCCTCAGACTTTAACAAACCAAGAACCTGTTGAGAACAACCTAAAACTTGTCAAGAAAAAATGATGTTAAATAACCCGACTTTGTCCAAACTGTCCTCAGGTTCGTCGGGTTGTTCTGTGGACCAGATCAGCCTCCTCACTGCTCTCACCGTCTTCCTGCTGTCGGCCGGTCCGGATGTTTGCATCGTCGAGCCTCTGCACGCGCTCAGTCTGCGGCGCTTCACTACCAGCATGGAGTCCAAAGACCCGCTGGTCAGTACCAGAACACGACTCTGGGTTCTAATTTAGCTGAAGGGTTCTGCTGTGTGTGAAGTCTCATCCTGGAAACGATCTGATGTATCGCTGCTTAGGTTTAACATCACACAGGTTCATGAGATCAAACTTTAAATCTGTTCAAAGGTTTCCATTTATTAAGTTCAGCCACAGAACCTGTAAAAAGCTGCCAACACGTTCTGTCTGCTGTAAAACACAACAACTAAACATGAAGGAGGTCCTCCATCTTCTTTCCAGATGTGACAGGATCTTCTGGTTTATTTCATCTTGCTGTGTTTCTCTTCATGTGTCTCTGCACCGGACTGACTTTAAACCCTCCACCTCCGTTATAGAGAGTCAGAGAAATGACAACTAAACCAACCAACTAAACCTAAACCAAACCAACCAACTAACCCTAAACCAAACCAACCAACTAAACCTAAACCAAACCAACCAACTAACCCTAAACCAAACCAACCAACTAAACCTAAACCAAATCAACCAACTAAACCCTGCAGGTTGCCAAAAGTAGGATGTTTTGACACAGTGAGCCATGGTGGTGAGAGTCGCAGGTCGTTTAAGTTGATAGTCACTTCTTCAAAAACTTCAAAAAGGACTTACTAAATGTCAAAAATGATTTGGTAGTTTAAAAAAAAAAAGACTCAGTAAATGCCCAGAAGAACAAAACGTCCAAAATGACTTGATAAGCATTTATAAATCACACAGACTCAATAAATGACTACAGTACACAAAATGTCCAAAGTTACTCAATAATTGTCCCAAATTAACTCAAACTTTTCCTAAATAACAAAATTTTTTGTCTAGAATGACAAAATGTGTCTGAAATTAGTGAAAATGTTTGATAATTGTTTAAAAAGACTCAATAAATATCCAACATGAAGTATATTTGTCCAAAATGACTCAACATTTATCCAGAAATAGAAGAGAAATTACAATAAGAGAACATCAACAACACATATGTTCAAGTTGGGGAGAAGCTTTTTAAAATGCAGACAACTGTCTAAAATGTCTTTAAACCAAACCAAGATGATGTTCCATCACACACAGAAACAAACTGCTCATAAATATGGTGATAATTTGTGTGAAAATCGTTTTATTGGAAGCCTGTTTTATTCTAATAGTTCTAAACTTGTCAAGATGAATGTTTTATACTGTGTAGTTAGTCAAATGTCATTGAATAAAACCAACAAAACAGTGAATAAAACCAATAAACTGTGAATAAACCAATAAACTGTAAATAAAGCCAATAAATTGTGAATAAAACTGATACAACAGTGAATAAAATCAATACCACTGTGATTAAAGCCAATAAATCAGTAAATAAAACCAACAAAACAGTAAGCAAAACCAATAAACTGTGAATAAAGCCAATAAATTGTGAATAAAACCAATAAATTGTGAATAGAACTAATGAACTGTAAATAAAACCAATAAAACAGTCAATAAAACCAAGACATCTTCCTCCTCCTGCGAACTCTGAGTCTGAGGTGATTTGATGGACTCGATGTCTCCAGTTTCAGCTCAGTGATGTCAAACACTCAGATATAGCAGTGACCTGGTTCAGTGTGTCTGAGGTCGGCAGGTCAGAGTCTCGTCCCAGTTCTCCCAGTATGCAGGTCAGCCGGCTGCTGGTCTCCGTTTCCAGTCAGAGACAACACAGCTGATCAGCTGATCGGTGGCCGACCGGCTCTGAACTCTGGTTTCTGCTGCAGGTGGTGAGTCGCTGCTACCAGCTGCTGACGTCGGTGTTCCAGGCTCCGCCGGGCGTCGCTGTGCCCTACATCCAGGCCCTCGGCCCGGCGCTGGTCCGCTTCCTCCAGGTACCAACCAGGACTCAGCTGGTTGATGCTTTTAGGAATGTACTCTAGGAATAGACTGATTCCAAGTAGAATGTGAGACACGTGATCATTTTCCTCCAACAGTGAGGATTTAACAACAGTCAACAGCAGCAGTGGACACGACTCTGTTCAGTATCACATTAGTATAGAGAATAGTTATACATGTATAGTTATATAGTTATATATATATATATGTGTGTATGTGTGTGTGTGTGTGTGTATGTATGTATGTGTGTGTGTGTATATATATACACATATATGTCACGTTTGCAACGTTTCCTCTGATCAAGTCTCAGTATTTAAATGTTCTTGTCTCTCCAAGTGACTTTGATTTTTGGTTCTGGTGGTGGTTCTGATGGGGGTTCTGGTGTTTCTCCTCAGAAGGTGGAACGAAGTCGACCTCAGAGTCCAGAAGAGCTGATCGGAGTTCTGGAGGGAATCAGAGCCATGGAGGCTTTGATCCAGGCTGCAGAGGAAACACAGCGTCAGTACCACACAGTACTACACAGTACTACACAGTACTACACAGTACCAC
>NW_007577820.1:578045-638830 GCF_000690725.1 Stegastes partitus
ACACAGTACCACACAGTACTACACAGTACAATTTGTACATGATACAAAATTACCAAAACAATGTCCAGAATGAACCAACAGCTGGTGCCCTGAGCGCCTGTAAAGCTGAAGCTGTGACTGTTTGGTGCTGCAGGTCCTCAGCTGGTCTCCGTCCTGCTTCCTCTCCTCATCTCCTTCCTATTGGATGAAAACGCCCTTGGCTCCGCCCCCTCAGCGTCCCGGTCGCTGCACGAGGCGGCGCTCAAAGACCTGATGCGTCTGGGACCCCAACACCCGGCCGTGTTCAGGTAGGAGGACGAGTCACTTCATCAGAAACAGGCAGACGAGCTGAGGCGCCGTTGGTTTGTCTTAAATCTTTGTTCTCGCTGAATCGTCTGCAGACAAACAGTTTGTATTCTAGATAACGTCCACCTCACAGGAACATGTTCTGTTTGCTGTGTTCGGCCTGAAGTTCTGTTTATAGAATCTCTTCAGTTGTCAGCGCCATGAAAACACTCAGAGAGGAGTTTCCATCATTCTGGTCGATGCTGGAGTCACTGAGATGACGTTTCTGTTCCTTTAGATACGTGGTGGATCATTTGTCAGTCCATTTGGACCAGTTTGTGTCATTTTCATATCAGTTTTGGGTAATTCGGGACACATTTTGTGTAAATTTGGACAAATATCCAGTCATTTTGGACAACTTTGGGTCTTTTAACACACATGTTCTCATGTTGGACAGGTTCTAAGTTTTGGTAAATTCCTCAGAACTTCTGGATAAAATTTGAGTCACTTGAAACAAAGTTTGACGTTTACGATACATTCTTTGTAATCTCAAACACATCTTAAGTCATTTTGGACAGTTTGTGAGTCAGTTTGGAATCTTTGTCATCTCACATCAGTGTTCTGGACGTTTTTGATGATCCACCACCGGACTGACGTGAGCTGTGACTGTCCTCATAATGATCCGTGTTCTGATCCACAAAGTCAGACTCAGGCCTGGAAACAAACCGGCGGATTAACGTGCCGGTGATTCATGTACCAGTCAGGTTTGTTTAAGCTACACAGAGCTCACGTGTGACTGAAGGTTCTTCAGCTTGTCCAGATGGATCGGTTCTTCACAATGACTCAGCAGATCTGCATCATCACACAGCAGAGGGTTCCTCATAGGAGATTCATGAAAAACATTTAGTAAACGCAGGTGGAACTTCTGGTCCGACCTGCTTTTATTCTGAAAGGTCTTGTTCAGAATAAATCAGTGAACATGTCGACCGAACCTGCCGGGTCACGTTTTCTGCTGCTGTGTGTCTTTAAACGGACCTGTGAGCTGTTGGTGCTGATGTTCTGAGTTCTTCCTCCCGCAGGTCTCTCATCACGTCGTCTCCTCACCTCAAGTCTCGCCTCGAAGCCGCTGTCAAGGGGAACCAGGAGAGCCTGAACGCTAAAGCTAGCAGCGCTAACCGTGGCGCCGCCAAGTCCTCGCCGAGCATCACGCTCAAAACCAACTTCCTGTGAGACGGAGGATCGGCCCCCGTGGTGCGTTCGCTGTCCACCGGGACTGACGGTACTTCCATCTTCTGAGTGGTGACGCCGAGTTTAGGCACTTTAGGCTGGAGCCAGACAACGACCCGTAGAGACGCTGCATGTCACTGAACTCACCGCTGTTGGCTTTACTGAGCGGCGCTGGAGAAGCAGCACGGACGGTTCTAGATGTTTCACAATCACTGTTCAGGTCAGAGCCGCTGAATCCTTCCAGACGTTGTAGTTTCACTCTGATTTAATGTGAGCACAGATCTGAAACCTTTATTCAACCTTTATTCAACCATTATTCAACCTTTATTCAACCTGCACGGAGGCTCGATTACGGCCGAGATGCAATGAAAGTGTTAGAAAAGAATAAAAGAATAATCAGGTTTCATCAGTTTGAGTCGATGCAGCCGCGACTCAAACCGATGACCTGAAAGCGTCTGGAGGGAACAGAGCAGCAGAGACGGTGAGCAGTGACCTGAGTCGCCGTGATGTCAAACTGTGACGACACGAACGGAGAGCAGCTGTGAGGTTCTGTTTAGTTTATAAACAATCAGTTGTTCTGTCACTAATCGATCGTATCAATCAGGTGGCGTCAGACAACTCTTCAGCTCCCCCTCCGTCATGTGTTCAGCTGGATTCAGGATTAAACACTTTAACTTCACCATCTAGAAGCTGCTGAGAATCATTTAAAGGCTCCTGACTGGTGTTCTGCCTCCAGAACCGACCCTGTAGAGCCTCCAGAAAGGAACAACGACCTCCAGGTTCTGTCCTCCTGAGCGACTGGACGGTTCTCGATGCTGGTTGGTTAAACTCAGAGAGAACAATAACAACAGATGCAAATTTTCGACATAAAATTCACCGTAGGTCCAAACTGAACCGACCTGCATCCAACGGCCCGTCTCTGGACACGTTTTAGTCATTTGAGGATTTGTTTTTTGGGCAAATTTTGAGTCACTTTGAATGAATTTCGAGTGTTTTTAGACACGTTTCAAGTCATTATTTACATGTTTTTAGTCATTTTTGACACATTTTGAGTCATTTTGGTCGAGTTTTATGTAATTTTGCTGATTTTTTGGTCTTTTGGGACATTTGTTGGTTATTTTGGTCAAGTTTGAAGTAGTTTTAGATAAATTTTGAGTAATTTTCTCAAAGCATAAACCATCATGAGACAGGTAGAATAAATAGATTGTGATGTTTAGATTTGGTTAGTTTTCCTGATGAAACTGTGCCTCACATGTGGTGCGTTCAGGGGCCATCAGAAAGAAGAAAACCTGATCATTCTCTCCCATTTCTAGCTGATTAATGAGCCCATTTATGTTTAAAGATAACATTCCCTTCAAAGCTTCCTGGTCAGAGGACTGAACGTCTCTGATCCTGAAGCAGCTTCTGTCACTTTTATCTTCAAACATCTCCAACGATGACGTTGGTGTCCCTTCACCAGGTTGAGTTTCCATAGAATTAAATCAGACCTCGATTCTCTCAGTAGATTCTCTTCCTGGTTCGGAGGCAGAATGAAACCTGTTGTTGTTGTAAATCAGCGTTTAATCAGATGGTGCATCAGAAGAGTTGTCTGCTGCCACTTTAGTAAAGCTGGAAATTGTCACGTGAAGCTTCTCATGCAGACGTTTGGTAACGGAGCAGCTGTTTCTGATCATTTTATTAAAATCAATCAGCAGTCGGACGGAACATGTCGGAAACCAGCTGAAAGCCTGAAAGCGTTTCTGTTGTCAGACGGTTTTTATAGAGCTTCAGTTTTAACACTAAATGTTTTATTGTACATGATGTTGTTGTTTGTGGATGAGAAAGAATGAGCAGACCCGAGTCGAACCGCTTCCACATGAGTCTGAGTTAACTCGTGTTTCAGCAACAACTGAGCAGGAAAATGCTGTGAACTAACTAACGGATGTTTTTACGGCACGAGGACTGAAGGCGGTTTAGTTTCCGGTTATTTCCTGAAACTGATGGATAACATTAGTTTGGAGGAGAATCAGGCAGCAGGTAGGAAGAGAAGAAACCTCAAGTCTGACTTAGTTTGACTTTTGTGTCCAATTTAGAAATGCAAACAAATATCATTTTAGTATCACAGAAATGAATTTATCTGTAAACGTGCTCCTGGTCACGTATTCTCCTGACGAGTGAAACATTAAAAAAATAGAAAAATCTGAGCTGAAAGTGTCAGAAGTTCAAGTTAAAGATGTTTAGAACTGGATCATCGCCGGTTTCTCTTTAGGCTTAATCATCCTGAGCTACAGTCTGGTGTCTCGGTTTATTTCATGTTCTATTAATGAGCAAACCAGCTTTTTGCAGGCGTAAAAAATGACTTTAAACCAACAAACTGATCGAGCCGCTGCAGGAAACCTTTAAAAGCAGTAAAATAAAGCTCAGAAAATCAAGTTAATGATGTTTGAAACCAGATTTGACTGGATGTGACTGATTGAGCCGCTGCAGAAAACATCGAAACTTTGCAAAGTGAAGCTCAGATTTCAGCTTCTGAAGAAGTTCACGTTACAGATGCTTAAAGCTGGATCATCAGCGGTGTCTCTTTAGGTTTAATCCTCCTGAGGAACAATCAGCTCTTCTGCCTTTTATAAAAAATGTCCTTTTTGCAGCATTTACCTGCTTAGTTTCCCAAAATAGATCCTGGACCTCATCTTTGACCTGATCATCTCCTCCAGACTGGATCCAGAAAGTGACTTAACGTCTTGATCAGTGTTTGTGTGATCAGAGGTTTTACCACCTGATGCTGTGAGTCTGTCAGTGAAGTATTCAATCAGTTGAAATGTCTTCTAATGAATGAATGAATGTCAGAAACCGAAGATGAAGTTTATTTTTTTGTCAAGTAAATGTGTAGGATTCAGTTTGTTCTGACCAATCACATGTAGCGACGTGTACGGCAGCCTGAGAGGGACAATTCAGCACTTTAGTCCGATAACAACACAGCAGCAGTAAGCAGAATGTACGTTTGTCTTAACTGTGAATGTTCGTCTTTACCGACCTGCAACACAAACCAGGTGAGCTTCGGTCTTCCAGCTTCACGCACACGCCTGCTGCTCTCTCACCTGGTGACTCACCTGTCCAGGTGTGAGCCAGTCAGTGCAGTTATTAATGTGCTCTTTTCTAACAGCAGCAGAGAATGAATAAAACATGTTTAAACTCACCGTCTGCTCTCCTTCATTTGTCTTTACCGTGTGTTTGATCATAAGAATCAGATAAAATAACACTGTACAGGTTGTATGTATGTGGAAGATATGAAATAACTGAAATTAAAGCTACATGCAGAATAAAATGTGTGCAAAATAGTTCAAATAAAATTACAGATAATGATAAAAATAAATACTGAAAATAAAAAAGTATGTAATAGCAAGAAATGAAAACAGGTTTTTCCATCATATTCGTCTTGAACGTTCATTTTGCCAGTGAACACATCACAAGATAAAAATCAAGGAAAATACCAAAATATATTATGATGTATAAAAAGTCACAGATAGCACACTGTTGCTCATCATTATTATAATATACTAAAACTATATATAAAACACTTTAAATAAAATGATATAACATGCTTATAAAAATCTAATTTTAAACAAAACAAAATATTTTTTAAAAACAAGAATTATAAAATCAGTTTGCAACTCGAAATTTTTAAAAGCTGAAAATACAAAAAAGAAAATAAGAAAAACCTTTTGTAAAATAAAATATTAAAAACTCAAAGATACACGTAAAATACTAAACAGATAGAAAACAACAAAAATCTGTTTCTAAAACAAAGTTCAATAAAAGTAAATTACTTTTTTAAAACAACAGAAAACAGGATTAAGACATCAGTATATTTAAATACTGTAAAATAGTACTGAGCATGAATCATCTTTTACATCAAAAAACAAACACTGAATATTTTAAAAACTATAACATTTATTTTTGAAACTCTATTAAATAAACTTAACACAAAAATGAGACAAAACAGAATAAAAGTCAATGTGTAAAACTAAATAAAATGCAGATAAAAATCTATTTTTAACTCAAAATAAAATAGAAAATACAAAAGATTGACAGAAAACATGCAAAAAAAAGGAAAAAAAAACAATTTGTTAAACAAAAACAAACAAATACAAAAAATACATGTGGAAAAATCAGTAAACTAAAGACATATAAAATTTAAATCACTATTAAATCAATTTGTAAAACAAAATAAGCAGCAGATAGTCAAATAGCAATAGACCTGAGGACAGAAATCTAAACAACAGACATAATAAATATAATATTTATATGCACAAACACAGACGGGAGCTCTGAGAAATAAAACTCATACACGTTAAGTCACTTCACGGCAGCTCGATTTTTCTGGCTCCTACAGGTATTGTTTGCCGATAGATAACTGAAGATAAAAATATTTTACAGCTTTGAATGTCGATACTGTACAGAGAGTCCATGTGACTGTTATGTGGGATTTAAATACATGTGTGTGACTGTGTACAGAGATTAAAGGTTTATTGTCGAAATTACAACCTACAGCTTTTGGACGCGGCCATTTTGTTCCGAGCTCGGAGCTGTCCGTGAACGCGGCAGCCTGGCTCGGCTCGGCTCTCCATTTCAGTCCGGGCTCCAGTGTTTAACGGCCCGCCGTCCACCCTGACCTCCTTACGCCCGCTCCGAAGAAATGGGAACGCCTTGATTTAACCCCCGACATCGGCGTTACAGACGGCTCTTCGCCCTTCGCTCGGACCCAGAACACCAGTATTCAGCCGCCTGCCGAGAGTCTCTCTGCCGAAAAGAAAAGACGGTGAGTGCCGCAGCCGAGCCGGGGTCGCCCGTGGTGCGCGTCCGCGGTTGCGTCGCGGCCTCTCGGCTCTCCCGGAACTTGAGCCCCGCGGTTCGCGTTAGGAGTCCGAGGCCGCGGTTACATTTAGCTCATAAATATGCCGCTAACGGGACATTTAAATGACGCAAAGTGCTGTTGCGGCTGTTTGGACATTCAGTGTTCAGGGTTAGAACATGTCGGAGCTGCGGTTTGATAAAAAAAATGTTATTTCAGCTAAATTAGTTAGCGTGGTGCTAACGGCAGCTAACCGGCTAACGCTAGCTGCTCTCCGGGTTTCGGTGCCTGTAGTTTTATTTTACGCTGGACAGCAAACCAACACGTAACTTTATTTAAGCTCGTGGGGTTTCTGGTTGTGTGTTTGTGATATTTAGCAGCAGTTGCGGTTTGTTTTAGTGACCTGACAACATCGCAGTTGCTAACCAGTTAGCTTCCCTCACAGGAGGCTTGCTAGCGCTCAGGAGCTGAGTGTAACTCGACCGTTAAAGCCCGTGAACCGGCTGGACAGCGAGCTGCGAGGCTTAACGCCGCCAGCAACACGGCCCCGCTAGATCCTCTTATGTTGATTTGTGTCTGATGAAATAATTAGGCTCCTTACGCCCCGGTCAGATGATGAAACTCGGGGTCACACAGCTAGCTTTGTCAGTTGTGGCTGAACCATGCAATTTCCCAGTTTGCTCTCTCGGGCTGCCTCTGGCCGACTTTCTGACATTGTGTAAGTTTAAAGTCACAAACAAAGGAGGTTTGTTCAGGGAGGCCGGAGAAGATGGAAAAATAACCTCCAGAAGGCTCTGATTTACTGCCTCTGGTCCATCTGTGAGCCTCTTTCTGTCTCGCTGTTGTTCAGCCTGATCAGGCAGGAGAACCAGAGGCAGCTCCGTGTGGACCAGAGCGGTTCTGGAGCTTTCTGTCGTCCAACACGAGCTTCATCACCACCGAGATGTTCACGTTACCATTTTGAACGTGTGGACTTTAAGCTCTGTGTCATTAGTTTTTCTGTGACTCCTGACAGACTCATGACAGGTTCAGAGCTGCTGTGATTCATCAGCACAAACTTCAACTCATTTAATTATTGTTGAGTATTCGTGTTTTCATCCGGCTGGAGTGAGGATGAGATGCTCCTGTGTGTCCCTTGTGACCATACAGTGAATGTCTTTGAACAAAACAGGACATCTGGAAATGTCAAGCACAAAACAATTGATCAGTTATTTAATAAAACGGATCTTCAACCAGTGATTGACGTGACCTTTAGATTAATCAAGTTACCACAAGTCAGAAATACCACGAATATTTATCTTTATCATCACGGATTATTTAGTGGATTCATGTTTTGGTCTGTAAACAATACAAACATATGTTTGTCTCACATTTTCCCAAAGTCCCAGGAAACGTCTTCACATGTCTTCTGGAGCTTCATCAATTAAATAATTAGTTAACTGGGAAGTTATTGACGAACTATTCTGGTAATGAGTTTATCAATGAAAGTAAATATTGTTGGATTGTTGTTTCCTAAATGTGGACATTTGCTGGTTTCTTTCCTCTCCCGTGACAGTAAACTGATAATAGCTTCAGCTTTGGCTTTGAGAAACGCTGATTGACTGATTTCACAGTTTTCTGACATTTTAAAAACTAAACCACAAACTAGTTAATCTCGAAGGTAATCGACAATGAAAACAATAGCAGCTGCCACAACGTTTTGTTTTGTCCAGTCTACGGTCAAAAAACACAAAATATTTAGTTTATATCTAATTTAAATCAAGAGAAAATTGTCGAGCTAAATGTTTTGACACTAAAAAACTGCTAACACAATGAATTCATGAACAGGATAGTCATTTGATGAACTGTTGTAGCTTTATGTTAACGCTGAGACTTGTTGATTTCTGGTGTTTTATTTCATCTCGTTCGTTATCAGCTCGTCTCTGAACCTCGGTGTGTTTTCAGGATTCTACAGTCTTCGGTTATCTTCCTCTTAAATGAGTGATTAATTAACAGAGTGTTTGTTTGTCTCAGGAGCAGGTAAAAATCCAGAGCATCGTTCTGGAATAAAGTTAAGAAGTTGAACAGATAGATGACGATAATGCGTTTATAACAGAGCTGAGGTACAACTAATGTGTCGCTGCGCAAATAATTGAATGAGAAAAAATGAATCTTCAAAAATTTCCGTACTTGAGTCATTTTTAGACTTTTTCTTTTGGTGTTTCTGAGGCGACAGAACTCCTGCAGAGTTTCCTCCCTGCGTCCACACCGCTCTGGAGTTTTAGTTTTAGTCTGAACCACTGCTGAAGCCGTTACAGTTTAAAAACCCCGAGGTCGTGTTTTAGCCCCGACTGAAGGAAGCGTCGACTTGATCTCGGAGTGGTCTCAACCGTCACTGCTGTAGTTTCCTGATTCTCCGTCACATGACTGTTTTCTGTTCAAAAGCAAACACACGACTCTCAATGACCAGTGATAAATTCAACACGACAAAGAATTTCATGTGTTGTCTTTGCTGGCGGCTGTTGTGCTGTTAAATTCTGCGTTTCTCAGAGTTGTTGCTCCTCACATGAACAGGAGGAAACTGAGGCTGTGTGTGCAGATCCTGTGTGCCGTGGGTTACCTGTCTTCAGACGTGTTGGTACAGACTGAGGGGATTTCTGAAACAGCGCCAAAATCAGACATTTGAGAATGAATCTGTGCATGTTGGGAGCCTGAAGAATCAGGGAACAGCGTGTTGTACTGATAAGACAAAGGAAACCAACATGGATCTCACGTCATTGTTTCCAAAAGTCCTAGTTTTGGCCCGTCCAGACTAAAACACAACACCAATGTTTTCCAGCTAAAACAGGGTCAGCAGCATTTCCAAAAGTCTCTGTTCAGCCTGCTAAAGTTCCAGAGAAGTGTAAATAGGCAGGAGTTGACTTAACAGAAGTTATGGCTCTAGTGATGTAGCTTCAACCTGATCAGATGAATGTTCGTGTGTTCTGGACTGTGGGTCAAACAAAACCAGACATCTGACGGCTTCATGCTGAGTTTCAGATGTTTACATTTATCCACATTTTCATGCATTTCATAATCCAAATGATCAATAATCAGCAGATGTTGAAAGTAGTTGTTGATGTCCTGAGAACCAGATGAATCTGAGAGTTGGAATGAGTCCTGCCTGCCTGCAGTTCATCTAACGTGAGGTGCGTTTGATTCGATGGCTGTATGGAGAGGCACTGGTGAGGCGCTTTGGTTGTTAATCAAGAGGTGAAAACTGTCCTCAAACCAAACATGAACTGAGAAGATCCAGATGAATTCACGAGTACATTTTTCTGCGGGTGTCAGACGAAGTTGCAAATGTCTCATCAGTCACAAAACTGACTGAACTTTTAGTCGTTCATAAATCACTAGTTTGTAAAAGTCTTTAGAAATGTTCTAAACTGAGTTAAAGGTCGTACAACGTGTTGCCCTCCAGAGCTAACAGGTCTTTTCATTATCGACGTGATCGACTATTACACAGGATCAATACTAGCTGAGGACTAGGGCAGGGTGATGTGGTCAAAAATATGTATCACCATATAAATGAGGAAATTTGCGATAACAATGTAACTGACGCCAGACGAAATACTTCAAAACTGCACAACTTTATTAGTGCAAATGAAAAAAACAGAACAGTGTCTTTTCCATTTAGCAAGCAGCTGTTTTTGATGTGCATTAAAGCTGTATTGTACCAAAAGGGAGGGTAGCGGCGGGCGAATATTCGGATCTCTAAATTGCTATGCAGACTCCACCACAACGACCGGATACTCTGATATTCAGGTCCAGCGCTACTGTGTCGGTTGATGCATTCGCCGTCCTCCTCGGTCGCCACCATGCTTCTCGCTCCATGTGCATTAGACCGGACCGAAACAACGGCACTGTGCGTTTCACTCAACTTTTATTGCGATATTTCAATTTCATATCATCCCCTGACATTGCACCGGTGTTACCGTGCACATTGTGGTATGGCCCAGCCCTACTGAAATCAACCCCAAAGTCTGCTGCTGGTGTGATCCGTTCTCGCAGGATAGTCAGACTGTTTTATTATAACTTACTGACATTATCGGGCTGTGATGATAACAGCTGAGCCTGAAGGAGAGGCACCTCCAGTCCTCCGTCAAATCATCCTGAATTTACACCCAAAATGCTGCTAACTTCTATTTCTAATCACCAACGCAGCCTCTGTCATTCTCGAGCAGGAAAGAGGCCAAAGTAAAACTGCAGCGACAGCAGAACCCACCCACCACATGGTGCTAATATCATCACAGCATCTCTGTGTTTGGCTGTGGAGGTCATTTGTGGTGGAGTTTGTACTTTACAAACTAAATACATGAGAGATTTGCACACGATTAAGATCGCAGACACAGTTATGGCAAATCACCACAACTTCCCAGATGACACTGGTCCCATGTGGTGAGAAGTTAATGTGTTTGAATATCTGTCAGATGAAACGTCAGACAATTCCCAAAATATTACAGAGCGCCTTCGTGCTTCAGTTAGAAGCTCCAAGGTTTCAGCAGATCTGCCCATAACTGGCTGGTTTGTGCTTTTTTTCCTTCTTGAAAATTAGTTAAAATGCTGAATGAGTTATCAGAATTCCGATTTCTGTTGAGTGACGAACTGTCCCAGCCTGACAATCTGATGTACTGACTCAGGACCGGCATTAGCAGCGTTTTAGTCCTGAGTCTTTGTCTTGATCTTGCAGTTTCAGTGATTCAGTTGCAGTTGTTTGACCTTTGAGTGTTTGTAGTGCTACAGAAGTCCATTAAAATGATGCCAGACGGTGAGCTGCAGGGATTTTCAATTCAGTGTAAAAGACAGCGCAGGTATCTGATCTGGAGAGTCACTGTTGTCACCTGATGATGGGATTAAAAAGCCTGAAGTCATACAGTCGCTGTGGAAGGTGGTTTAAATGTCAGATTGTGTGTTTAGATGATGTCATTCCAAAGTTCTGTCGTTTAAAATGAGGAAAAATCAGCACATGGTCTGTTATTCAGGTCGGTCACTAATCTTGCCATGAGTCCTGGTCTGATGGCTGAGATGAATCTCATCATCTTTGTCTTTGAGCAGGTGAAGTCCCATCAGGTGGGAACTGGTCCTGGTTTCCTCTCCGTCCACTGCTGTTGCTTGAACCCTGGTTTGTTGCGTTGGTTTCAATATGACCCTCAGAATGTGTTCAGGCTGCAGAGAGCCGAGCTTCTGTCCGGAGCAGGAAAGTGTTTTCTGCTGATCGCTGACCTCAATCTGGACGTAGAAAGTGGGGTTGAAGGGGTGAAAGACAAACTGACTGACCGCCATGGCCCCGGCTGGAGGCGGCGGAGGAGGAGGAGGAGGAGGCCGGGACGCTCTCTGGCAAGTTGTGATGATTAATCTGTGATAAGAGGATCTGCATCAGCACAGCCGGTTTATATCCAGACAGACAGTCAGTCAGACGGACAGGCAGGCTTCAAATTAGGCCCTAATCAACTTAGCCTGGATCCGTCCCACTCCCAGCATGCACTGCTGCAGCGGGACGCTCGCAGGCGGAGCGGCCACGTTGGAAACTTGGAGCTCGTCTGCTCCTGGATTTACCACGTGAACACGCCGAGCCGTGCAGCTGTGATCGAAGCGGCGGATTTATTTCTACGTCCGACTGTTTACAGGATCAGCTCCGATGGAATTATTCACACGACAACAACCAAACGTGACGACAACCAGCAGCCGGATGCACTACCGTCGCTCAGCTGACACGAACCCAAATGTCCTCAGTCGAGCTGCAACCAGTCGTCAGTGAGCTGTCGACTGTTAGATTCACCACCAAATATTCTGATGACAAAATAATCACTTTGAGTTGTTTTTAAAGAAAAACTGAATAATCTGATTGCAGCTTCTTGAATATAAGTATTTTCTGGTTTCTTTCATCCTGTATGATGCTAAACTGAACATCTTTGGACAAAATCTTGAACTTCTGAAGCACTGATAAACATTCAGTCATATTTAAGACCAGATCCATCCAATGTGACTCAAAGAAAAATACAAAACGACAAAAAAAAGATTGAATATGACTCAGAAGTTGTCCAAATGATGTGAAAATTGTCCAAACAAGACTAATGTATTTGAAAAAAGCAAG
Organism: Stegastes partitus; assembly: GCF_000690725.1. Classification (NCBI taxonomy): domain Eukaryota; kingdom Metazoa; phylum Chordata; class Actinopteri; family Pomacentridae; genus Stegastes; species Stegastes partitus. Next base: position 590,480 of record NW_007577820.1, read on the forward strand.
TCAAACTTTGTCCAAAGTTCACACTTCAAAGTTATTGACTGACCGAAACGTTTGAGGAGTTATACCACAGTCCACCATTAATCTGTTACTTAAATAAAAAGTAAAGTCTGCAGGTCAGTCGATGATAAAAGTGAGTTTTAAATTCAGTCTTAATCAGGTTTTTGACCGTAGTTTTCTGTGCTTTAGAAACATTATCAAAGTGTTTAATTAAAGCTCCGTCCTCAGTTCAGATGTCAAAGCTGGAACGTGAGCTTGTGAATGATGATTAGAAGTGATGGTGGAGCCTCCTCTGCAGAGATGTGCTGCTTGTCTTGGTTTTATTTTGCAGTGAACTTTATGTGTTTGGGTTGTAACATCACAGGAGCAGAGGTCTTGTTCAGTTACGTCAAATATCCCAGATTTTGGTGTCTTTGGTTGGTCAAGTCGAGACATTTATGATCTGTGTTTACAGTTTTCTGATCCGTTGTCGTATGAACCAGCCTGATGTTACCGTCATTAAGATCCGGTCACAGCTGGTGGCCTGAACGCTCTCCTCTCTGGTCCCTGCAGCTCGGCGGCAGCTTTTCATATCGAGGTGCTTCATATTTGCATGTTGGCTGCTGTCGGCGGAGGTTCTGTGTCGCTGCCTGTTGGGCTTAAAGCAGCTTGTTAAACGTTCAGCTGCAGCTGTTGGAAGAGAGAAAAACCACATCTGCTCCTTCACCAACAACCAGTTTGATCCTGGACCTGCTCCGTTAAAAGTCAGTAACACACCTGTGCTGCCAGTTATACCTTCATATATACAGAAGGTGTTCCAGTGATGCCGTCTGTGAATCTGTCCTCAGCTGTTGGGTTTGGGAAGCGCTTTCCTTTTGTTTCAGGAACCAAAATGTGCCTGAATCTGTGTTAATAGTTGGATCAGTCCTAGTGTTCCGGCACCACATCAGAATTTGTTCAGAATTATTTGTTATTTGGGGCCCAAAACAGTACTTTGTCTAAATGTTGAGACTTTCATGTTTTTCTGTCTGACCTGGTAAACCACATGTTGTTAAACTTCCACATGAAGACAACATGAAGCAACCAACATCTAGAACCTGTGAACTCCAGGTTCTGGTTCCTACCAATGGTCCACATCAACATTTAGTCTACACATGTAAAACCAGAACCTTGTCTGGTCCAGCTTCACCACATCAGGTTCTACTGATGTTAGAGCCTCAACAGGTGGTGAAATGTGACCATAGACTGGATTCTAGTAGAACCATGGATCCATCCATAGATAGACACTGACGGGAGACACAACACCAGCCTGGATTGGAAATTTCGCACTTTTTTTCTACTTTCAAGGACCAATAATATAAAATTCATCTTCTGCTCGAGCCATACTTGAAACTGTATCCTCGCTGCTTTTTAAAGGGTGAACATAGGAAAAAACATCTGAAATTTATAAATTTAACCTAATGAATTTACAGAACTTTGGTTCCAAATAGCAAATAAGTAACCTTTGGAAAACATCTGAGGTGGTGCAGCGACATGTTTGCCCTCTATACAACCTCTGCACTCTCCAGGAATTATCCAGTGCTCAATGGAACTACTGCAGCTGTCAAGGAATCTTCTGCTGCCCCACATAAAGCTACTGCTCATCCAGGAAATACTCACGTGCCCTGTATAAACCAGCTGCAGTCTCCCAGGAATTATGCACTGCCCCGAATAAACCAGCACAAGTATCAGGAATTATCCAGCCCTTTGTGCACATGAGCATACGCGTTAGTTGTCCAGGAATTATCCCGTGCCAAGTATAAAGGACTGCAGGTATTCAGGAATTAGCCAGTGCCCCGTATGAGTGAGAGTCAGATGGTGATTTTGGTTTGTGTGAACAGAAAACTGCAGCAGGATGAAACGTACTTAAACGTCTGCCTCTTTGCACTGCAGATAAAGAGACTTCATGTCCCAGAATCCCCTGTGAGAGCGACGCTTCCTTGTCAGAGTTTCCTCCCTCCGTCCGGTTGGTTTGATGAGTCCCACACAGCGACACAACTGTGAGCAGTGATTGGGCGCTGAGCCAGACCGGGTAGCCAACGGGGAGCCAGGTGAGGCTTTTATTTTGTCAGAAGGAACTGTTAATGAATGGTACAATCCACAGCTCCATCAGAACATCTGTGAGGAGACTTTAAACAGTTCTGCCAAACCGGAGCGCATTTTGTTTTGGCTTCTGTTTTGTTCATTTACATACAGACATTAACAAATCTCTGATCAAGTCCTTTTTTTTTTTTTTTTAAACATTTGGATTATTTTATGTTGAAAACGTTTAATGTGATTTTGCATCTCAGATATATCAGGATACTTACAATTCTGGAAAGTTCTCATGTTGAGATTAAACAATAAATACAACAGTGTCCCGCTTCATCTCTGTCTGCATCAAGTTCACATCTGGAGGTTCAGCTCAGAGTTCTGAATCAGGAGCAGAGAAATAAAAATCCCTTCCTGTGTAACTTAAATAAAAGTGAATATGAAACAAAATGTGTGTTTCGAACTCCCATGAAGCTCATTAACTCTCTTCAGGAAGAGTCAGAAACCACTTGCACTGCAAAAGTTGTTTTTATTTTTGTTGTTTCCTTCAACTTTTTCTTTTGTGAAACTTCAAAATGAGCATAAAAATACATTCTGGAAACACATCTACTGTCACAACAGTCCAAGTTACCGTAATTTCCAGACTGTTGAGGCATCTGAATATAAGCCACACTCACTAACGTTAAAAAAAAAACCAGGTGTGTACATATACATCAAAGCGTGTGAAGAAAGTAGCGGCTTATAGTCCAGACATTATGGTACTCAAATGTTTGGAGCTGCAGTGTGTCAACATTATTTTGTTTCATTAGCCCTCTGGGGTCTGAATCTGTTTTCTGTTTTTAAAGCTAAATTTGATGCGGTTCAGATTTTCTAAGTGGATTTGAAGCTCAAGCCTACATGTGTCAGTGATTAACACTCATCTTCTCTTCTGTCATCGTACACAACCCTGAAGTAGCCTTTGTGTGTGTAATGTGTGTATTTGTGTGTTCAGGCTAGCCATCATGGCGGACGTGGACCCAGACACCCTGCTGGAGTGGCTGCAGATGGGTCAGGGCGATGAACGCGACATGCAGCTCATCGCTCTGGAGCAGCTCTGCATGCTGCTGCTCATGTCGGACAACGTCGACCGCTGCTTCGAGACGTGAGTTAGTTTTTTTTATTCACACCCCAGACGTTCACCTGGCAGGTGGTGGCAGGTCAGCTGACTCTCTCTCCCCTCCTCCTCCGTCAGATGTCCTCCTCGGACGTTCCTCCCGGCGCTCTGTAAGATCTTCCTGGACGAGAGCGCTCCAGACAACGTGCTGGAGGTCACGGCCCGAGCCATCACCTACTACCTGGACGTGTCGGCCGAGTGCACCCGCAGGATCGTGGGCGTGGACGGGGCCATCAAGGCGCTGTGCAACCGGCTGGTGGTGGTGGAGCTGAACAACCGGACCAGCAGGGACCTGGCTGAGCAGTGCGTCAAGGTAGGAGGAGGTGGCGGTCACATGACTCAGTGGGCAGAACACATGACTGTAGAGTCATTCATTATCAAATCAAAACATGAAAACTTATTCTGGACATCCAGAACCTTTATCTACTGACCAGAGTTCTACCTTCAGACTGTGAATGTTCCAGAGGTCCAGGTCCTTGAAGTCCACAGAGGAGGGTCCAGATTGATCACTTTAATGGACTTTTTCCATCATTTCTGAGCCTCAGAACTTCATCAGTACAGCAGATAGACATATGACATTTAGGAGGAAGAACACATCTGAGTTCTGGTAGAACCTGACACCAGATCAGTTCTACATCCATCCAGGTGTCTCAGTCTGAACACTGGACCTGGTTCTGTTCATGTCCTCTGCCAGCAGCTGGTAGCATCAGTATTATGGGATGTCTCATAGTGGTACCAGTTTAATGTCTATGACATAGAGTCATAGAAACAATCATTGGTACCCTGGATGTGGTTCTGGTTCTGATCATTCACCAGAGGAAACTTTACAAAGTGCATTCTGGGTAAACTTTCCAGGCTCATATCAGCATGTGTGATGGTGGTTGGTCAGAACCAGTTCTAGACGATGGAAGGACCAGTTTACCTCCAGAACCTACCAGAACCATCTGTAGACAGGATCCACTCTGAGGGGACAGTATTTTATAATTCTGAGGAGTCGGGTGGGAGGCACTGATTGATTTTTCATGGAATGCTCCACAGGGAACTGTTCAGCCTCAGTGACCTGATGAGGACTTTGTGTTTTGTTTTTTTGTAGACCTGCAACAATCAATCAATCAATTAGTTAGTTGTCTTTTAAATTAATGGCCAATCAGTTTAATTAACCAGTTTGAGTTTTTTCGATGAAGAAAAAAAGTCTAGATTCTGTGATTGAGCTTCATGAAGGTAAATATTTTCTGTTTTCTTTCCTCCAGTAAACTGAAAATCTTTGACAAAACAAGACATTTAAGGGAAACACAGATCCTCGTTTTGAACCATTTTCCGAGTGATTATTGGATAATGAAGATAATCATTAACTGCAGCCGTGTGTTTTCTAACTGCAGGCAGCTGCTGGTTGTTGAACTCGAGTCACAGGTCTGTTTAGGGTCAGTTTACAGTCGCCATGATAAATCCTCAAAGCTGCAAGACGTGTTTATGAGCAGGTTTTATGACCTGACACGACCACGTCCATCACAGATGCCAGATTAAAAAAGACGTCTTTGTAGAAAGGTTAGAGTTCAGCAGAAACCTGGAAAGACACGACGCTGCCTGGTTACCGCGTAAAGACGAGTTCACAGCAAGTTTCTGCTTCTTGGTTGGCAAAGTTTTATCTTCTGTTGATTTTTTGGGGGGAGTTAGCAAAGACTGAGCTCCCTCACTGGCATCTACATCCTTAAAAATAACAGAATTTAAAGAATTTATGGCCAGAAAATGTCTTATTTTAAAAATTTGCTCTTTAGAACTTTTGTAGAACTTTGAGATTATTCCTGGAACTTTTCTGTCACATTTCCTGTAATCACGACTGGGTTAATGTGATTATTATCCTGTCAGATTTTAAGAAACACGTACAGATGCAGTAAATGGTCTTTATTTTCTTTACAGCTGCATTAGTTTGTTCAGTCAGTTTGTTCAAACATCATCAGCTCTGTTCCTTCAGCAGCTGGAAGCTCATCACGGTCGTTATTTTTAATCAGTCAATCCGTTCGTTCCCTTCATCTGTTTCCAGGTTCCATCAATTAAATCAGGATTTATTGATGCTGGATTTCCTCAAATTAATACCAGGACTCAATTAAAACCCAGTTCTGTGGTAATAGTCGGAGGCGTGTAGACAAACGAATACCAGCTGGAGGAAAAGCCGTCCTGCTGCTGGAAACGGTCTGCACATACCACAATAAAAGCCTGGTTAGGGAACGCTTTTATTTTGAAATAGTGTGTTGGAAGTCAGTAGGAGCAAAGTTTGTGGATTTTACCTAAAATGTGAGCGTGTTCTGTCTTACTGAGTTCTTGTGTTAGGGTTGTGGAATCTTTTGTGTTGTTATTTATCGTTTGTGTTGGATTAGTGAAGCTCAGAGCTGCAGACTGATGATCTGCTCATAAAAACAAAAGGCTGGAAAACCAAAGTGTTGCTGGTTTCTTTAAAGTCTGAGTCTCTTTGGTGCTAAAAGCCTCATTAAAACCAATCTTTGTACTAAAATCTGACTAATTTTACTCATTTAATGCGGCTATGTAGAATTAAAGGCCAGTTTCTAATAGAAGCCTGTTGCTCTCGGCAGCTCCAGTCATCATTTGAGGAAACGCTGTGTGTGCACCTGGAAGTGCTAAAAAATGGGAAATAATGCCAACTGACTGTTTAGCATATCCCCGTTGGGACTGGTATGATGTGAAGCATGGTAAACACTCAACTGACTGGAGATAATAATCCGCTAAATTTCTTAAACTATTTAACCCTCTGCACCTATTGATGAGTTTGAAAGGCTTGTTGTCTTTTTAAAAAACACCAAAATGACAGCACTGATCAGGTAAAAACAGAATCATCTTCAGGTTCAGTTGAGAAAATAAACCAAATATAAGCTTCAAGTTATGATACTTTACTGAAAGCTATTTATTCTACATGTCTTAAATAAAAGGTTTCCAGTAACCAGATGTGGTTTAGAAACAAAACATTGTGAGGTTCATTGTGCAGCTGTGAAGCCACGAGTGACTCAGCTGTGACCAGCAGTCATGTGAGAGTTTTCAGGTGAGCAAAGACAAGAATGGGATAAATTATAAGTGTAAATATTTAATATCTACAGGATGTGAAGCCTCCGTTGTTTCCATTTTCACTATTTCTATTAAATTACTGCACTTCTTAAGTAAATAAATTATTTCAAATCAACATTTTATTTGAAATTGTTTCACTTTTTCTACCTCATTTGGGAGAAATCTCTGCATTTTCCTGCTATTTATCACCATTCGATGACCAAAAATGTCTTTCACATTCACTAAATGAAACTAAACTGGTTAAAAATATATTGACTGTATTGTTTTTTTTATCGATATTTTGGTGCCAACTACAACAAGCCTCTCTCGGAGACGCCTGAAGTTCTTTCTACCTGTGAATATCTGCAGTCTTTAGCTGCTTTCTAGTTTCTCTGGCAGCCTGAAAACGTTCCTCCCGTTGTGGGCGTCTGTCTGAGTGTAGCAGCTTGTTCAGGTTTACCTGGTTGCTGAGTGGATCCAAGTTAGATGAGCCTCAGGTTGTTTGGTTGCAGTGAACTCATGGAGGCAGATGACTGCAGCTCAGGCGTGATACTGATCTCCTGTTTGGGCTGTTTTTGCGTAGTTTTGGATCAGAGCCACACCGCGGGCTGCAGATCACAACCATGTGCTACCAGACGCTTATTAATAGATCCACGGGACCCTTGTGTTCTTTATTCGTGGTGATGGAGGCAGAAGGATGCTCTTTATCCATTCTTATGCTGCTACATGCTGTTTGACTCGGTCTTCATTTCATTTTTCTGGGTTTGACCTTTCAAAACGGAGCTTCTAATCCAATTCCTGGCGTTCCAAGTACATCAGATAAATGTTGCGTAAAGCTTTTGTCAGAATTCATCCTCGGGACTAAAACTTTCTCTGCATTCAACAAGTGAGTGACACGATTGTGTCCTTGAATATGAGATTGTATGAACTGCTCTCTGTAGGCTCACAGCTAACACATGTCACAGTTGAGGCCAAAGTTAAGGACTCGCCTGTGTAGGAGGAACATAAAAAGACCTGCACCATCTCGTGTCATCTTTCTGAATATTTAAAAACAAATGCTGTCGGATGTTTCTGGGACTGATGTTGTGTAACCAGTGTTGGTTATTTGACTGAAAACTGCCTCTAAAATACACAATTTTCTCATAAACATGGACTAAAACTAGTGGGAAGTGGCTAACTGTGTGATCTGGAGCAGATCTTGTGGCCCAGGTGTGCCATTAAATGATCCATTTGTGTTTGTGTCTCCAGGTGCTGGAGTTGATCTGCACCAGGGAGTCTGGTGCCGTGTTCGAGGCCGGCGGACTCAACTGTGTGCTGAGTTTCATCAGAGACAGCGGCCACCTGGTGCACAAAGACACGCTGCACTCGGCCATGGCCGTCGTGTCCCGACTCTGCAGCAAGATGGAGCCTCAGGACTCGTCTCTGGAGACCTGCGTCGAGTCATTATCCAGCCTCCTCAAACATGAAGACCACCAGGTAAACACTCAGCAGGCAGCCGCATTCAAACCAGGGCTCACTGAGGACGTTTACAGGAGGTCCAGACTGTGTTGTGTTCCTTTGTCCATCACAAACATGAGCCCGCTATACCAGAGCCGCTTTACCGGGCTGCAGGGTAGAACAGGAGTCGTAATGCCGGCCCGGTATAGCGGGCTGTAGTGTCGAAAGGTTTAAAGACGGACACAGTTAACTAAGATGGATGCAAACCAGTACAAACACATTTAAAATAACCACAAAGACGAGTAAAATTCTGACGGATCGTCTAGAAACAGCTGCTACGTTGTAGTTCTGGTTCTAGATCAGCTGATATGTTATGAATCCTGTGAATGTGTGCAGCTGCTCTGCTCCCAGTCTCTTCTCATCATGTCAGTAGAACAGAACCAGACTACAGTCATTTCTTATGCTGCTGACACCAGCTGGTTATGTTGGTTTAAGATCCATTTAGACTGAATCACTCACTTAGTTCAGCTACTGGTTGATTTATTTTCCTGATGGGTTGGTTAAAGATCAGCTGTTCAGTCCATTTCCTTTGCTCCCTTCGGTTCTGACCCGCTGTAACTCCTCCGGTTCTGCAGGTGTCAGACGGTGCTCTGCGCTGCTTCGCCTCATTGGCCGACCGCTTCACTCGCCGTGGCGTTGACCCCGCCCCTTTAGCCAAACACGGGCTGACAGAGGAGCTGCTGTCCCGCATGGCGGCCGCTGGTGGCACGGTGTCCGGCCCCGCCTCTTCCTGTAAGCCTGGCCGGCCCTCCACGGGCGCCGCCCCCTCGGCCTCCGACTCCAAACTGAGCAACCAGGTGTCGACCATCGTCAGCCTGCTGTCCACGCTGTGCAGGGGCTCACCGGTCGTCACGCACGTACGTACACTCGCCTCAAACTGTGTCACTTCTGGAAAGACGTGAGAGGAACTAACATCTGCTCCTTTTCCTCTCCGGGTTCAGGACTTGTTGCGCTCGGCGCTGCCCGATTCGATGGAGTCTGCTCTGGGAGGAGACGAGCGCTGCGTGCTGGACACCATGCGGCTGGTGGACCTTCTGCTGGTGCTGCTGTTTGAGGGGCGGAAGGCGCTGCCCAAGTCCACGGCCGGGTCGACGGGTCGCATCCCTGGGCTGCGACGCCTGGACAGTTCAGGGGAGAGATCCCACCGACAGCTCATCGACTGTATCCGTAGCAAAGACACCGACGCTCTGATCGACGCCATCGACACCGGAGGTCAGGAACCACACCGACGGTCCAGCAGCACACAGGAACACATCTCAGATTAGCCAGAAACAGCCACTGGGACAGCTGATCGCACATTTAATTTGTCTGGTGACTGGTATACAGGAACAACCGCTGCTTTTAATGTTGGAAGCTTTATTTCGTATTTTTAGAAGAACTGCATCAAACAGATCATTTACAGTCAGCAAGCTCGCATGAGGCAGAATTTATTTGATTTTCTATTTATTAGATTTAACCTTTGTTTAAAGCTCTGACTTTGGCTGTAAAACCTTCTGAGACTCATAATTCTTTTCTCATTTAATAAATCAGTGAATGCAGTAACTCTTTGTGGTAGATGATCGCACACAGCTGGACTTGTGTGTTGTTTGTGGCATATTTTGTCCTCTAACTCCAAGTCAACTAGACTTTTTGCGTTCGCTTTAAACAACAAATAACATAAAATTAGTTACAGTTAATTAATGAAGCAGATTTTTGTGTAGAAAGCAGTGTGCGTGTTACTCAGAGTCATGTTTCATTCACCGCTGACTGTTTGGCGTTGCAGCTTTTGAGGTGAACTTCATGGATGATGTTGGACAAACGCTGCTCAACTGGGCCTCAGCTTTTGGAACACAAGAAATGGTAAATACGCAGAACTCTTCACCTCTGTTCTTAGTTGCACTTCATGTTAGGATTTCCAGAAGCTGCTGGCTGGTTTCCTGTTTAATTTGGTAAAAACCTTCATGTTAACTTGTAGTTTCAACATCGATTCCCTCACTTTGATTCTTCGGATGATTTTCTTTCTCCGTCTTCAAAAAAAAAAAAAAAAAGATAAAGCATTTGTCTTGAATTTAACTTAAAACCTTGTAGGAATTAGAGAACTGTCCAAACACAGTCATGGCTTCTGCTGAGAGGCTTCGAATCTTCATCAGTTTGTGGGATCAGATGTGAGGAGACACTTGAGTGTAATGAGATGTGTAGAATCAAGTGATTTTGTGAAATATCGGAATTTTCAGCTCTGATTTGATTTTCTGATGTAATAGTTCATGTTCCATCTTGAAATTGGAAAGTTCTTGCTGATAAATTGTCATTTTTGCCATTAAAAAAAAAAAAAGAAACATTCTTTCAGAGCTTTTGGCAGCGTTTGGGCTTCAGAGGGTTAAAAGTCTTCCACTACCTGGAGACTTGCTTTCATTTGGATGTCTGTTTCTTTGCCCTGGTTTCACTTTGACTGTGTTTTTGTTTGTTTGTGGGTTTTCAGTGAGCTTTTCCAGTAAAGTTTATCTTATCTGTGTTTGTTGCTGTTCCAGGTGGAGTTTCTGTGTGAGAGGGGGGCAGACGTCAACAGAGGTCAGAGGTCATCTTCACTACACTACGCTGCCTGTTTCGGACGCCCACAAGTAGCCAAGGTGACGCACAAACACACCGCGAACGCATACCGTAAATCATCCAGCTGTCAGGTCCTGGTCGTATTCTTCTAATGACTCGGTGCGTTGTTTCCTGTCTGCGTTCAGACGCTGCTGCGTCACGGAGCGAATCCTGACCTGAGGGACGAGGACGGAAAGACGCCTCTGGACAAGGCCAGAGAGAGAGGACACAGCGAGGTGGTGGCCATCCTGCAGTCCCCTGGTCAGTACAGACGCCCTCTGCTGCTCTCTGGTTCATTCCAACCTGCTGTGTTTTTATTCATGCGTCTCTGAGTCAGGCTGCTTTTACACCGTCCGCCTCCGTTAAAGAGATTCAGGGAAACCAAACAAAACAGCGTTTATCATTCAGAAAGGGCAGCTTTTTTTTAAAAACAATGATTTTTACATGAGTCACCAACACATTCAGCAACCAGTTTGTTTCCACGAGTGAGTCTGACTTTGTGGCTAAATGTGGCTCATAATGAGAATGTTTCAGTTTTGTTGTCAGTTGTCCAGAATAACATTAAAAAATAGTTGAAAATGACCAAAAATTTGTCCAAACCAAACCTGAAATTTGTCCAAAATGACACAACACTGTCCACAATCACCTGAAACTTGTAGAAAAGCTTGTTTAAATGAGGTTGAAATGTGTACAAAGTGACAAAAACACGTCAAAAATCACAAAAGCTTGTTCAGATTAGCCTAAAACTTGTTCAAAATGACAAAAAATATCTAAGATTCCTGAAGACCTGTCTAAAACAACACAGACATTGTCTGAATTGACTGAAACTTGCCCAAAATAACTTGACCATTGTCCAGAATGACAAACACAAATGGCTGAAAAATATAAAAAAAACCCAAAAAAAGCAACTTTCAGTCTGACTGAAAGGAAACCCTGACATCAGCTACCTGGACCAGACATTTACCTGTATCTGGGGATACTGGCTGACTGACCTAATTGGAGTTGAAATAATTCTACATCATTTTGAATCGGTTAATCCATGCAGTATTTTCTGACACATATCTGAGTCCAAATTGTACTAATATAGTTTGTTATGTTGTTCAGAAATACATGTAAACACTGCTGTCAAGTCCTAAAACTACATCGAGACAATTATGACTCAGGGTTTTTTCTGGGCTGTGTTCCCTCAATTAACACAAATCAAAGGGTTCTTCCTGTAATTTCTGACCATCTGGTGATCAAACTTGTCTTTAATGCTGAATATATGAAACTTCAGATGACAAAATCAAAAATCCCTCTGTGAAGGAAAAACATCTTCCAGTGTCTTCTATTTCTTGATAATACAGAAAGTCATGCACAGATGATGTGTCACCGTTTTTTTTGACCACCGTGATGCAGATGAAGCCTCCAACACGGTCCTGTGTGTGTTTCAGGAGACTGGATGTGTCCCGTGAACAAAGGCGACGACAAGAAGAAGAAAGACGTGAACAAGGAGGAAGAGGAGGGCAGCGAACCCAAAGGAGACCCAGAAATGGCTCCAATCTACTTAAAGAGACTTCTGCCTGTTTTTGCACAAACCTTTCAGCAAACCATGCTGCCTTCTATTAGGCAAGCTCTCACACAGACACACACCTCTACAGCTACTACATGGATCAGAGACTGCTGATCCAGTGTTATTCTTACTTTAGTTAGAACAGATAAAAGCTGAACGGCACCGTTTGTAAGTTTGTTTTTGTGTTGGTGGTTTTCAGGAAAGCCAGTCTGGCTCTGATCAGGAAGATGGTTCACTACAGCAGTGAAGTGCTGCTGAAGGAGGTGTGTGACAGCGAGACGGGTCATAACCTGCCCACGGTGCTGGTGGAGATCACAGCTACCGTCCTGGACCAGGAGGTACGCACCATCAAACACCAACACACACATATAAACACTAACACATTGACAGTCAGCCATGTATACAGTGGTGTTTCCATCACTTCAGGGTTCTCATGAGGAAAACCGAAGGGTCCCCCCCATCTGAAAACACAGAAACAAAAAACAATGAATGTGTTATTCTGTCTCACATCATCAGAGGCCATCATGCTTGTGTGTTTTTTTTTTTGTTTGTTTTGTTTTTTAATATTTCTGTTGAACCATGATTCAAAAGCAACGTCATGATGTTCTTTACATTTTTATTATTACTTTTGTCAATTTCAGCTTATTTCAGTGACAACTGTAGCTGGAGTTAAATCCAACCACAGGCGGAGAACAATCTGGATCCTCTCTAACGTCTCAGCTCCTCAGAACCAAGTGAACCAACACAATGAGGACAAAACTTTGACTTACATTCATGTCTGTCAAACTTAACGTGACCTGAATTTACATCAAAGAAGTCTGCGGTCTAGAATTGTGAATGCATGACATTAGATTTATGTTGATGTCCTGTGTACTGATCTTCTCTAGCTCTTTTTTTTTTTTTTTAAACATTTACTGATGCCGATGCGCTCATATTTTTCCACCTAATGACAGACATCAGATCTGTCCTGTCAGGAAGTCACATCAATATTATGCTTGTCTTATCGTGATGTTGACTTTCCAGGTGTGACAAACTCAGAATCCCTCTCCTTTATTCCCTCTCTCTGTGTGCAGGACGATGACGACGGCCACCTGCTGGCTCTGCAGATCATCAGAGATCTGGTGGACAAAGGTGGAGACGTCTTCCTCGACCAGCTGGCTCGACTGGGAGTCATCAACAAGGTGTCGACTCTGGCTGGGCCGGCGTCCGACGACGAGAACGAGGACGAAGCGAAGCCTGAGAAGGTGCATAGCTGCAGTCAGAGGACTGTTTTCATGCTGCATGTGTTGTCCCGCAATAAAACATGTCTGTAGAAGTTTGATACCAGAATGAATGATGGTTGTTGTCTGCTGTTGTAATTTCAGTTGTGATATGTTGGTGTGAGACAGTTTCAGCAGTTCAGTCTTTAAGTGATAGTCAAGTTTTTAAGCGGCAGTCCTTCAACGTATGACGTGCTGGGAAAATTAACCAAATCTAAGTTAAAGCCACTTCATTCTACATGTGCCATTTAAAAATTCTTTAAAAAACTGCAAAGCTTCTTCCGAATACATTGTTAGAAAACAAAAGAAAAAAATAAATAGAAATTACAAAGTTGTTAGCAGAACTGTTCTCAGATGAACTACAGGCAGTGTTTCCAGAGGAGACACAGGAGAGCTTCAGATTAGTTGATGATGACTCAAAATTATGGTCTCGAACTACCGTAAATTCCGGACTATTGAGCACCTGAATATAAGCTGCACCCACTAACTAGACTTTCAATTAAATGCGTACCGGTAACATACACAGATACGTACCGAAGAGGCTTTTTTCTGAACAGTTCCTGTAACACGACTGGGTAAGAAATATAAACTCCAGCAGCCTACCAGGAAAAGTCATTGATCGTTATCTTCATCTTCCTCCTGCACTAAAACCACTAAAGTCGTCTTCTTCAGTGTCTTCAGGAGCTGAACAGCCTCAGAATCACTTCGTGACTTCCTCAGTCTCTCTGTCGTCGTCGCTCTCAGCGTCACTTTGGTCTCGAGACTAATTCATAAAAATCCATAAATTAGCCGCATCGTGCTTAAACCATCCATCCATCCATTATCTATACACCGCTTAATCCTCACGAGGGTCGCGGGGGGGCTTGAGCCTATCCCAGCTGACTTAGGGCGAAGGCAGGGGACACCCTGGACAGTCGTTGCTTAAACCGCTGCGTTCAAAGGGTGTGAAGAAAGTAGCAGCTTATAGTCCGGATATTACGGTACTTTGAAATAATTTTATGCAGGTTTCAAGTCGTTTTGGAGTTTTTTTTGTTACTTTGGACAAAAGGCTTGATTCAGTTTGGACGATCATCATATCATCTCCAGCAGCTGAGTGTTGTGTTTGGTTGTTTGTGCTGCAGGAGGAGGAGGTGCAGGAGGACGCCAGGGAGATCCAGCAGGGGAAGCCCTACCACTGGAGGGACTGGTCCATCATCAGGGGGAGGGACTGTCTCTACATCTGGTCGGACGCCGCCGCCCTCGAGCTCTCCAACGGATCCAACGGCTGGTTCAGGTTCATCCTGGACGGAAAGCTCGCCACCATGTATTCGAGCGGGAGTCCAGAGGGAGGATCAGACAGCTCTGGTATGAATAAGGCCAACGTTAAGCTGAGTGACTCAAAGTGTTTATTGTAGCACCTCTGACTGATGACCTTCTCCTGACCGCAGAGTCTCGCAGCGAGTTCCTGGAGAAGCTGCAGCGGGCGAGGAGTCAGGTGAAGCCGGTGACGGCCAGTCAGCCCATCCTGTCCAGCGTCGGTCCCACCAAGCTGACGGTGGGAAACTGGTCCCTGACCTGCCTGAAGGACGGAGAGATCGCCATCCACAACTCAGACGGGCAGCAGGCCACCATCCTGAAGGAGGACCTGCCCGGCTTCGTGTTCGAGTCCAACAGAGGAACCAAACACTCGTTCACCGCCGAGACGTCGCTTGGTGAGTCTCAGAGAGAGTCTGAGGTCAGGAGGAGAACATTGGCGTGGTTGACGCTAGTAGATGATCCTGTACCTATCTGTGTGTGTTTGCAGGCTCTGAGTTCGTGACCGGCTGGACGGGGAAACGTGGCAGGAAGCTGAAGTCGAAGCTGGAGAAGACGAAGCAGAAGGTGAAGAGCATGGCCAGGGAGCTGTATGACGACCACTTCAAAGCTGTGGAGAGCATGCCCAGAGGAGTGGTGGTCACCCTGAGGAACATCTCCACACAGCTGGAGTCCGCCTGGGAGCTGCACACACACAGACAGGTAGGTCCACAACAACACACACAGACAGGTAGGTCCACAACAACACACACAGACAGACAGGTAGGTCCACAACAACACACACAGACAGACAGGTAGGTCCACAACAACACACACACACAGACAGGTAGGTACACAACAACACACACAGACAGGTAGGTCCACAACAACACACACAGACAGACAGACAGGTAGGTACACAACAACACACACAGACAGACAGGTAGGTACACAACAACACACAACAACACACACAGAGAGGTAGGTACACTGACATACAGACACTCGAGCTGTTTGATCACATTGGATTGATTTCAGTATTAAAACTCACGTTAGTGTTGACATGTTGGTGACGTTGTTGGTGTATTTTGTGTGTGTCGACAGTGTACTGAAGGTGAGAACACCTGGAGGGACCTGATGAAAACCGCTCTGGAGAACCTGATCGTGGTCCTGAAGGACGAAAACACGATTTCTCCATACGAGATGTGCAGCAGCGGTCTGGTCCAGGCTCTGTTCACCGTCCTCAACAATGTGAGTGTCCTCCTACACCTGTCCCCTACCACACCTGTCCCCTCCAACACCTGTGTTTTATTCAGAAACCTGCAGCGTTTCTACAGCGTGTCAGCTGCATTATAGCAGCTTTGACTTAACACAGCACCGTGCATCAGATCTTCATCACATAACAGCAGTGTCTGTCCAGATGTTGAGGCAGATGTGTGACCTGTTTCCTGTTGTGTGTCTGTGTGCAGAGTGTGGAACTGGACCTAAAACATGATTGTAAGCCTTTAATGGAGAGGATCAATGTCTTTAAGGCGGCTTTCAGCGAGAACGAAGACGACGAAAGGTAACGTCAGGCTCACGTTGTGATTTCACACATACAGATGTTCATTACTTCTCTGTAGCTAACCCACCGGCTGGAGAGCAGCTTGATATTATTTGACAATTTATAGAATAATCCGTTAAACGAGGGATTGAAATACTCGTTGGATGCATCAGATTGCAGATAGTTAACAGGAGCTTTATTTGTTTTTTAACACCAGTTGCAGGTGGGAAAAAACTCCAAGATGTCAGTGCATCAGATTATCAACTGATGTCACTGAAAGCAGTTTAACCTGTTATCAGTCAGAGCCTCAGGTTTCTAATTAAAAACGGATTTTAGCTTGTAGAGGTTTAGCAAGTGAGTTCAGACCTTTGGGGTGACTTTGGAGAGAAACGTATAGATGTTAAAATCAGATTGAATCGCTCTCTGTTCACCGCCCTCCCCTCTGGCAGACTCAGAGTCATGAGAACCGAACCAGTAGAGTAAAACACAGCTTTCTCCCCGTGGCTGTGAAGAGACTGCTGCAGGAACAATGACACTCCCAGTTCACAGAATCAGCTTAACAAATGCTCTTTTGCACTTTTTATAGAGTATTTATTTTAGATTTTATTTTATTTTATTATTTATATAATCTTTTAACTTTTTTTGCTTGTGACATATTAGCTGCTGCAAAGAGGATGACAATAAAGCTTCTTCTTCTTCTAAACAGTCAGATTAAAGCAGTAGATTAACCCTGTGTGTGTGTTTCTGTTTGTGTGTGCAGCCGACCCGCTGTTGCCTTAATCCGTAAACTGATCGCTGTCCTGGAGTCGATAGAACGTCTACCTCTGCACCTGTACGACACTCCAGGATCCTCATACAACCTGCAGGTGAGTCGCTGTGCGTTTGCGAGTCTCCAAACACCAGGTGCGTCGTTGTGTGTTTGCCTGTGTGAAACCTGATGTAGTGTGTCTTTGTGCGCCAGATCTTGACGAGGAGGTTGCGGTTCCGTCTGGAGCGAGCGCCGGGAGAGACAGCGCTGATCGACCGGACGGGCCGCATGCTGAAGATGGAACCGCTCGCTACTGTGGAGTCTCTGGAACAGTACCTGCTGAAGATGGTGAGCACAACACAATGCACACACTGAAAACACACACTGAGCTCTTGTGGCTCCGTCTGAACCTTCCTCATTGTCTTCGTCATCGTCTTCGTCTCCAGGTGGCCAAACAGTGGTACGACTTTGAGCGCTCGTCCTTCGTCTTTGTGAGGAAGCTGAGGGAAGGACAGACCTTCACCTTCAGACACCAACACGACTTTGACGAGAACGGCATCATCTACTGGGTCGGAACCAACGCCAAGTAAGAACAGATGTTTTATTCAACTTTTTTCAGCACAGTGTCAACCATCAGAACCCCAAACTGGGCTTGAAAGGAATGGTAGCTTAAAAAAAATCTGAGTTTAAAATTGTGATATATTTAATTAAAATCACTGAATTCTGCATGTTTTTTTTTAAATTATTTTTATTTTTTTTAAAATCACTAAAACTGAACTGTTTGCTCAAACCAGATTCAGCAAAACAAAAATCTAAACCTTCCTCCTTCTGGTTCTGACTCTCCATGACTGACTCAGAGTTTGTTTCTGTAGAGGTAGGACTTTATGTTGCAGAGAACTAGTGAGGAAAACCCACACAGACTGGTTTGGGTTCAGAGGTTGAAAGAAGAATAATTTAATTTGGGCTCACATTTTTCTGTGCTCTTTAAACATGTCATATTTCACTGCTTATTCACAGTTGCTTTATCTGATTTAAAATGTTTTTTAAAAAAAAAGAAGGAGCCTGACTTTCTGTTTACGCTGAATTTAACCCTCTAACCATATTTCCGCGGCACTCAGGACGGCCTACGAGTGGGTTAACCCTGCAGCCTACGGCCTGGTGGTGGTGACGTCCTCAGAGGGGAGGAACCTTCCTTACGGCCGTCTGGAGGACATCCTGAGCCGGGATAGCTCCGCCCTCAACTGTCACACCAATGACGACAAGAACGCCTGGTTCGCCGTCGACCTCGGCCTGTGGGTCATCCCCTCAGCATACACCCTGAGGCACGCCAGGTAAGGAAGCAAACGCACCTCTGACACGCCAGGTAATGAAACAAATACACCTGAGACACACCAAAATTTAAGATAAAATAAATGAGATATAAAGGGAAAGGAGCATAAAGAAAAGGAGGTTTATAAGTTGAAGGCAGTGTTGAAAACACGTCTTATAGATGCTTTGTATCCTGGAACAAGCACACCTCCAACCTGACAGCTGACGGCTACCAAACTGAATAAATGATGTCTATTAAACGTGTCTTCCTGGTTCCTTTCCCTCCTCCTGCAGGGGTTACGGCCGCTCTGCGTTGAGGAACTGGGTGTTTCAGGTGTCGAAGGACGGCCAGAACTGGACAACTCTCTACACCCACGTGGACGACGGCAGCCTGAACGAACCGGGGTACGGCCTTTTATCTGAGCTCCTGATCAGACGGATTAATACCCTGAATGGCATGGTGATGAATGTCAACGTTCACTCTGTGTTCACAGGTCGACGGCCACGTGGCCTCTGGACCCATCCAAAGACGAGAAGCAGGGCTGGAGGCACATCAGAATCAAACAGATGGGCAAGAACGCCAGCGGCCAGACGCACTACCTGTCGCTGTCTGGGCTGGAGCTGTATGGAACCGTGACCGCCGTCTGTGAGGACCAGCTGGGTGAGTACCCATCTGTCTGGTGACAGATGGAACTTTATGTTGACCCGTCTGAACCTCAAAACACACCAACAGGTCTGAGAGGCATGCTAACTTAAAAAGATGCCAAAATCACATATTTATCAGAAAACTGGAAAAAATACAAAAAATCATCTGGTTTTCAGATTTTTTGACAGTCTTTGAATGCATCAAATAACCAAACTTAGAATGGGGATACAGTCGTGACTCGATAATCCAACCCTGAACAATCCAGAACCTTGCTATCAGACAGGTTTTTAGGAAAAAACCAACAGAACCCATAAAAACAGCCTTAACATAGCGACAGCCTTGGATTCTGACTCTGACATGACGTTTCATGTCACCAATCAGGATAACGGCGTATTATCTGACTGAACAATCCCACAGATTGGCTACGTTCACACTGTAGGACTTGATGCTCAATGAGGATTTATTTGTGACTTCCTTCACATTTCCACTTAAATGCGACTTGTATGTGATCTGCTGTGTGAACTTCATACGACCCAAAAGTGTCTCGCATGTGCAGAAGAGGACACGACGACGTCACACGCAGCGAGCGTGCTCAGTGTTTACGGAAGCTTTAAATCTTGTGGATCTTAATGTAGATCTGTCACTGCTTCTTCTCTCTGCTGTTCTGCACATTTTAAATGTTTGTTTGTGGTCATTTTTAAACTCTGTGTCCTCCTCCTTCCTCAGGTAAAGCTGTGAAGGAGGCCGAGGCGAACCTCCGCCGCCAGCGCCGCCTGTTTCGCTCCCAGGTGATGAAGTACATCGTCCCGGGGGCTCGGGTGGTCCGAGGCATCGACTGGAAGTGGAGAGATCAGGACGGGAACCCGGCAGGAGAGGGAACGGTGACTGGAGAGGCTCACAACGGTAAGAAACGTCCAGAGACTATAGAATTAAGCAGTGACGCGTCTTTCATCCTGCAGCTGGACGACACGGCGGACTGACTGACCAGCTGCTGCTTTACCTGCTGCCACACATCTAATGTCTCTCTCTTATGATGTCGGCGGGAGTTCAGCTCCTCGTTTCTGACGTGAGCAGATGTTTGTGCCTGTAATCATCTGAACCTGGTTTTGTTTTTATTTGAGTCGTTTTGCAGAAAACACAGCAGGTTCCTGAACATCTCTACATTAACCTTTACTTCCTGTATTCACGACCTCCACCTGCTGAGGCCCATGCTATCTGCAGCTTGACTGTCTTTCCACAGAGAAAATAAACTCTATTTACTGTCAGCTGAGGAGGAGTCTGTATGTGAGAAGAGCTGCCAGTGACTGATTAGTCGGTCAGACTCTCTGCTTTTAGCTCAGCTGGTTTCGGGTTTTAGTTTTATTTTATCTGTGTCCAGACGTCTGCAGAATTAAAGTCAAACCCTTCAGTAAACTTTATAAAGTGCATTAAAGACAGAATACATGGGAGAAGCTTGTTAACGTTTAATAAGTGTTTGCTGGGAATCGGCTCCAAACCAACTGACTAAGAATAGAATAGAATAGAATAGATGGAAGAAGTTGTCAGTTTTTTCTGTATTTAGTTTAAAAAGTGGAGCGTAAACTGATTGAGGCGATCCTGTCTGTGGTGAATTCATCACCAAACAACAGGTTATCTAATTTTTTGACAAATTAGGCTTCGTGTTAATCAAGGTTTTACTCGGTTTGGACGATGTTTTCATGATTTTAGGCCTTCTTATTGTTGTTTTCGAGTCATTTTGAAGAAGCTGTTGTCATTGCAGATGGATTTTTTTTTGTCAATTTGGAAAATTTTTGAGTCATTTACAACAATTCAGTTTGTCCAAAATGTAAAATAGTAGTTCTGTTTTCAACTGGACCACACATCAGGTTCTGCTGTTGTTAGAGCCTCAACAGTTGAAACGTCGACCAAAGACTGGACTTAAGTAGAAACATGGATCCATCTGTGTATGAACACCTGCAGGAACTTTCTGGAGACACTTGCTGCACAGTTGATCTACTTATAAACACTAATAATTACACATTTGGCCCCAATTTAATTTATATTTCTGCACATGCAGTTTTTCTGAGGATGTAAATACCGAACTTCTGAGATGTGAAATTCTCAACATTCAGTCAAAACGTTTGACAGAACTTTAGTTTTGGATCCGAAACAACTAAACTGATCAAAATCTGAGACAGCGGATCAACACACGTCCTGAACTCTGCCTGAATCACACACACTGACCCGTTGATCATCTAAACGTGAGATCAGGCGTCCTGTCTGAGGAGAGAATGAGGAGCTTTGTTAAAATGACTTTTCTTTACAGGATTTCTCCAAAACTTTTCAACTGATTTCAGTGTTTTTGTTTGTGTTTTGGGCTGAGAAACTCCACATTAAACCTGGAAGATGAGATTTAAATCAGAGCCGCGTATATTCATCAAACACCCACCACCTCTTCCTCCTCCTCCTCTTCCTCCTCCTCTTCCTCCTCCTCCTCCTCCTCCTCCTCTTCTTCCTCCTCTCCTCGCCTCTCGCTCCTCCTGTTGTTTCTGTGTTTTCACTGATACCTGATGTTCTGTCAGCGAGCTGAGACGCCACCGTCGATTATCATTTTTGTAAAATCACCACAAAGCAGGACGACGTTGACTGTTGAGTTTAATTTCTTCCTTTTGTGGCTTTGACGCTTTGCATTTGCCAGAAATATTTTCTACTTTTGCTTTGATTGTCATTTTCTGTGACCGTGTTCATATTTTTCTCTCTCGTCGCTCCACCTGCACCACAGACCTCCACCATTGGAGTTTAAAACCTCGTGTTGTCCTTCAAAGTCACAGTGAAGCAGCTTGTATCAGGCGTTTCATCACATTTCACTATTTATTTAGACTTTTACAGAAATAAATACAAAGCAGCAAAAACAAAGTCCCTGAAAATTCATAATTACTTCAATACATTTTTTTAAAAATTGAAATCTTCTTCTCCTTCATATCAAACACACAATACAAATAAACAGGAATACGAATAGGCACGTTTAATATTCGACTAACTTCAGCTTTATAATTACACAAAATCACTCGTAGAGCATAATTTATCTGTTTTTAAGAGTTACCTAATGTTTTTTTGTGAATCTGGTACAAACACTTTATTTTTTGAGAACCGACTTGAATGACACTTGTAGAATTTAGTATTTTTAAATTCATTTTAATGTTCCAGTTGGTCAGAACCACGTGATGTGTTCACAGACTGTCGGGAAGTTCAACAATTCTTTCTGCCTTTCAAAATGCGAGTAGGTTTAGGTGTTCAAAAGGTTAAAGATGTAAGTAAAATAAATATAAAGTACATTTTTTTATTATGTTTTATTAAACCAAAAGCAGCAGAATTTGTCATAGTTGCTTTAAAATGCTGACAGTATTTGCATATTGATTTTCTGTCGCTCAGTTTAACTGATGGATCATTGAAGCTGTGCCCTAGGTCATTATTCTGTGTTTTATAGTACTGATGGCAGCAGCAGGTCTTCTCACTGTGACTTTAAGGGAACCTTTAGAGCTGCTGTGGTTCAGCGTGGAGCTGCTCTGACTGTAAGCTGCTTCTCTGCTGTCTGTCGACTCTCTCTACCACTCTGTCTCTCTCTCTGCCGGGTCTCTGACATCCATCCGTCCGTCTCCCTCCTATCTCTCTGTCCATCCAGGCTGGATTGATGTAACCTGGGATGCTGGCGGCTCTAACTCTTACCGTATGGGCGCTGAAGGGAAGTTTGACCTCAAGCTTGCTCCAGGGTACGACCCTGAGTCGGCTGCCACAGCGCCGTCACCCAAACCTGTCTCATCCACTGTTTCAGGCCCCGCCTCCTCCACGGTGGGACCCTCCGCGACGCCGGCGGCCAGCGGCGGCACCACCACCACTACGTCGTCCTCGTCCTCCTCCACCTCTTCGTCGTCGCAGCAGCAGTCATGGAGCAGCCTGGTGAAAAATAACTGTCCGGACAAGGGCGGGGCCTCGTCGCTGGGCGGAGCCAGCTCCTCCAGCAGGAAGGGCAGCAGCAGCTCTGTCTGCAGCGTCGCTTCCTCCTCTGACATCAGTCTGAGCTCCTCCGCCGGGCTGCCAGGCGCTGGCGGCCTGCGGCTGGAGAGGAGGGCCGAGGGACTGCTGCTGGACCAGGGCGTTGGGGTGGGCGGAGTCTCGGGAGGCGGGGTCGGCTCCGACGGACATCAGCAGGAGCCAATCGTTGTTCTGTCCTCCGCAGTAGAGGGCGGCTCAGGTTCAGCGTCCAGCTCCGGAACGCTGACCGCCGACGTGTCCGCCCCCGGAGACGAAGCCAGGAACAAGGACTCTTCCACGGCGACGGCCGCCACCGACCCGGCAACAGCCATCTCCATGGGACTGGTGAGCGTCAGCTCCCCCGATGTCAGCTCCGTGTCCGAGTCGTCCAGCAAGGACGCGCCCTCCCAGAGGCCGCTGTGCTCGGCAACCAACGCCCGGCTGTCGGTCAGCTCGCTGCTGGCCGCCGGCGCCCCCATGAGCTCCAGCGCCAGCGTGCCCAACCTGTCGTCCAGAGAAGCCAGCCTCATGGAGTCCTTCGTCCGCAGAGCGCCCAACATGTCGCGTACCAACGCAACCAACAACATGAACCTGAGCCGCAGCAGCAGCGACAACAACACCAACACGCTTGGCAGGAACGTCATGAGCACTGCCAGTGAGTACTAATACTGCATTAGCACTGCAGTACTACCATCAGCAGGCTAGTACTACACCAACACACCACTGTCCTCAAACACTGAGTAGTGGACACACAGTCACTGGGGTATGGATCAATACTTTAGGAGACCTTTAGACCTTGAACTGCTCTATATTCTAATACAGAGATGAGAGCTTTAGAGTCGTATTTATTGAATGGAGCAGGAGATGAACAGTAACCACAGAGGCTGTATTGGTGTTTCAGTAGATCAGGAACAATAGAAATAACAGGAGCTTTCTGTGAACAGTGTGACGTTAAAAACAAGTCATTCATGGATCAGCAGCAGCAGCGACGTTCTCCACGTCAGCTTAAGTAATCATAATAATGAAGTTACCTGGCTCGACGTGCTGCCTAATGAACAAGCTGAATTGCAGCTTTTGTGATTTACTAATTGCATTGTTTCAGATTTGAGCTCGATTAATTGTTGACCCCTCCATCGTACTAATACTGCATTATTACTGCAATGCTACCGCAGGCAGAGGAGCACCACACAAACATACTGCTGTCCTGTAACTTCATCAGTACTTCACTACAACACGTATACTGCAGTACTGCTGTACTGCCACATGTTTACATTTCAGTATTTAGAACACATGCATGTGTCTCTCTCAATAAACACAGGATTTTAGTGTTTTCCTTCACATAAAGACGTTTTAAACTGAGAAGAGAAACAAGCTGGTGCCTAAAAATTAACCAGAACGCAAGAGATTTAAATGTTTCATGCTCAAAATGTGTAGACCCCTAATGAATGTTCCAACTACATCTACGCCTACAGAGGTCATGTGGTCAGTCACAAGAGAGGAGCAGGTTCATTGATACGGAGAATAAAACAGTAGAATTTGTTAGTGTCCCCAAGGTTGATCCAGCAGCTGAACAGCTCACCTGAAGAAGGTCCTCCACAGTGAATCTGGAGACCGGTAGCTCTGTAGAGAGTTGCTGGGCGAACAGCATGAGCAGCCTCCCGCCAATCAGCAGCCGTTTCCCAGTCAGCTGATTGCACCATAACGAGCTTCACCTGCCGCTTCGTCTCCGGTGTCTGACCGACTAACCGCCATCTGTTTGTTTGTTTGTTTGTTTGTTTGCAGCTTCTCCTCTCATGGGCGCTCAGAGCTTTCCTAACCTCACCACCACTGGCACCACCTCCACCGTTACCATGTCAACCTCCATAGTAACCAGCAGCAATAACGTAGCCACGGCCACCACCGGTCTGTCGGTGGGACAGTTGCTAAGCAACACCCTGACGACCAGCCTGACGTCCACGTCCAGCGAGAGCGACACGGGTCAGGAGGCAGAGTTCTCGCTCTATGGTTTGTGACGGCACGCACACACACACACACACACACACACTGTAACTCTCAGCCTGCTTCTGCTAACGTGCTGCTAAATCGAAGCTCCAGTGTGGTAACAGTTTCACTTTAATAACATCTCAGTAGATTACTTTCTGTCTGTAAAGTATTTTTTCTTTAAATTCACTGACAGAAAAATATTTTTATAGTTGGTGCATCAGAATATTCAGAGTTAATTCTGAGTCACTTTATGCGACTGTAGTCATGATCAGTCTGTGCACAGAAGAAAGGCAGTGAGTCTGTCACTGTATTTGACCAACATCTTGCGTTTTCCCATTATTCCGGCTCATTTGATACCAAAAATGATCATTAGACTGAGTGAACAAAACCCCAATTAACAAAACTGACAAAAAAAAATCTGATATTACACGAGATATTGTATTCTTCTCATTTGGTACTGGCTAAAACCTTTTTGAGTCACACCAAAAATGTTTAAAGGTGGAACTTTGAGACTACATTTACATTTATAAAATCTGTTATTTTTCCTTTACAGAGTTCCTATCAGGACATGTGTTGTACTTTATAAACAGTTTAAAGCCTCTGAATGTCGGTTGACCATCCTGGATGCACGTCGAATCCAGAACTCGGTTCTTACACGGTTTGACCCACATCCTGTCCTCTGTGTGTCTCTGCAGACTTCCTGGATAGCTGCCGTGCCAACACTCTGTTGGCCGAGCTGGACGACGAGGAGGATCTCCCAGAGCCCGATGACGATGATGACGAGAACGAAGACGACAATCAGGAGGACCAGGAGTACGAGGAGGTGCTGGTACGTAAGCCGACCTCTGTTTGGTGACCGGGTTGGTTCTCAGACAGAAAACGACACCAGATCTCATCTCACTCATGTTAAACTCCATCTCAGAGGTCTGTGCTTGATGATGATGATGATGACGATGTGTTGTCCTGCAGGAGGAAGAGGAGTACGAGACCAAAGGAGGACGCAGGAGGACCTGGGACGATGACTTTGTCCTGAAGAGGCAGTTCTCTGCTCTGGTTCCTGCGTTTGACCCCCGACCAGGAAGAACCAACGTCCAGCAGACCACCGACCTGGAGATCCCCCCGCCAGGTACAACACACACACACACACACACACACAATACAACAACATCAGAGTGAGCCCTTCTCCCATCGGTCACCACAGCCTCAGGCGGGAGAGGCCGTTCATCTCCCCATTGGTCAGTTTTGATAAGACGCCCACTGTCAGTCGCTCAACAGCGGCCAATCAGGTTACAGCACCTGTGGAACATTCTGGAATTACGAAAAGGAAAAGAAAAAGGAACAAAAAAAGAAGAATGGTGATGAACAGGGAGGTCGGCCAATCAGGCGGTTGTGTTTGTCCTGAACCCTCGTCTCGTTGTTCTTTTGAACGTCTGCATTAAGCTGCTTAAACTGAAAACACTGTTTATGTGCTGAACAACAGGCAGAGTTTCAGCTCATATCTATCACATTTGCATTAAGATTTCTATCATCTGATTAGTCGGCACGAGGACTAAATATAAAAGTGCTGTACTGTGTTTTTACAAGAGGTTTCCTATGGAGGCAACAACAAAACCGCAGCAGAAGAAAACCTTTTCTTGTTTCTGATTCCTTCTATTTTAAACACATCGTTTAGCGAAGCTTTGAGAAGCTTTGAGAAGCTTTGAGAAAATCCCACCTCGAGCCGTGTTTGTCATTTTCTAGAAAATGAAGCCAACTTTTGAAAAGCTGCAGAAATTGGTTGAAATGTGAACTTGTTGAAGAGCAAACGTGACTGCGTTGTGTTGTCAGCAGGTGGCGCTGTAGGCTGCAAAAGTTTCTTCAAGTTTAGCCTTTTCAATGAATAGTTTTTAATATGATGATTCAAAGTGTTTATAAAAGTACGTCATGGAAACACAGCAGCTGTAAACTGGGAGCAATTTGCATTTTCTTCAAAGGATTTTCTCTAAAACAGAAAAAAAACATTTCCAGAGCTTGAGTGAAAACCAGCTGCAGTTGTTGCTGTCGTGCTTGTTCTGTGTTTATTTTGAGGAGGAACTAAACTGATAAAGTGATATGACAGCGTTTCATTCAGATTTACAGTCTGGACGCCTGAAACCCAGACAAAGGTTCCATCATCTGTCTGAGCCAAAACCAAAGCCAAGAGCAGAAACTACATCTGCAAGAAGTCCCGGATTCAGAAGCTCCAGAAACTCAGCACTCTGATTACTGCTGGTCTGATAACTGTAATTTCTGGGGCTGTTTTAGATCATTTATGTCTTAGTAATAAAGAGGAAATCCTGTTTTTACTTCAGAAGTTAAAAAGGCTCAAATAAAACTGAGTAAAAACAAAACATCCAACCAGAACGTGAATATTTGAACGGTTTGACATGTGCAGCTGCTTCGCTCACGTCAGATGCCTTCAGCTGGATTCAGCGTTTCATTAACCGTTCGTTTCTCCTCTCGTCTGGTTCAGGAACTCCTCGATCGGAGGTCCAGGAGGAGGTGGAATGTGCTCCGTCTCCCCACCTCGCTCTCACCCTGAAGGTACTGTCATGATCCATCACGGCTCGAATGTCCTCCAGAGGCTTATTTTTAGATTCTGAACTGTTTCAGAATCACACAGAAATAACTGATTATTGTGTAGTTTGTATGTTTTAAATAAGAAAATCAGGAGCTCAGAGGAACCAGCAGGTTTTCACATGTTTAGTTTCAGTCGTTTCTCTCATCCTTCACACCTGCCTCATGAAATAGAAGTAATAGACTTAAAAATAGAGAAACCAATGAGATCATTTAAAGTATAAAACTCCAGCGTGCGTTCTGATTGGCTGTTTGTGTCCAGGTGGCCGGACTCGGTACGACCCGAGAGGTGGAGCTTCCTCTGTCCAACTACAAGTCCACCATCTTCTACTACGTCCAGCGGCTGCTGCAGCTTTCCTGCAACGGCGCTGTAAAGACGGACAAACTGCGGCGCATCTGGGAGCCGACGTACACGTAAGGAAGGGGGCGGAGTCAGAAGGTAGCGGCTCCGTTACACCTGACAGGTGTTTAACTGTTTCCTTTGTCTCCTGCAGGATAATGTACAGAGAGCTGAAGGACTCGGATAAAGAGAAGGAGAGCGGCAAGATGGTGAGTTAAAGCATCACAACACGGAAGTTCTGGTCCGATCTCAGTCACACAGCTGCTGTAGAGGACGATCAGTAATCATCAGTAGTCTCCCAATAACCAGTCAGAACCATCCTGAATGAAAACACCTTCACAGTCTGTGATGATGTCGATCTGAGCTCTGATCTGTCTCTTCAGGATTTCTGTGAACACGGCGTCGGTGTCGGCGGTCGATCTGGCGGTCTGAGTCCCAGCTCGGTTTCAGCCAATCAGAGCAGCGAGATTCTGGGCGGAGCCAGAGAGGCGGCACAGGCGAAGGCGGGCTGCAGCCAGAACGCCTGCGGGGTCGAGGACGTCCTGCAGCTGCTGCGAATCCTTTACATCATCGGAGGAGACTCCGCCTCCAACGCACGAACGCTGCAGGAGGGTACGGACACACAGAAACACACACACACACACACACACACACACACAGAAACACAGTTCAGCTGCTGGAATCAACAAATGATTATTTGTACTTTATTCCATGTGTGACCCTTGGCTTCACTAAACCCCCTTAATTCTAATTATTATAACAGAATATGACGTAGCTGTGAGCAGCCCGTCAGTAAAGCACAGCTGTGATAAGATAAAACAAACTGCATTAATAGAACTTAGTGTTTGTGTTTTGTATATTAAACATGGAGACTTGAACAGCTATTTCTTGTACACGTTACTGTTTACTGAGTTAGACCTGCTCACAGAGAGAAGCAGTCAGTGTGAACACGAGGCCTGGCTGTGTGTGCAGCTGTTCTCAACGTGTCGTTTGTTTGCAGACGTGGACGAGCTGCAGTTCAACGCGTCTCCAGAAGAATTCACCAGCAAGAAGATCACGACCAAGATCCTGCAGCAGATCGAGGTCAGTCTGATGTTGTTACGGCTTCTGTGAAGGAACAGAACAGAACACTGAATCAGGTTCTCTGTTCTGTTTCTGCAGGACCAGCTGTAGCCTCCGTATTTAACCTGCTCATGTGTTGTTATTCCAGGAGCCTCTGGCGCTCGCCAGCGGCGCTCTGCCCGACTGGTGTGAGCAGCTCACCTCCAAGTGTCCTTTCCTGATCCCCTTCGAGACCCGACAGCTCTACTTCACCTGCACCGCCTTCGGAGCCTCCAGGTGAGTCTGAAGGAGCCTCGTGATTGGCCGAGCCTCGTGATTGGCCACGCCTCAGTGAGCAGAGGTCTGACCTGGTGTGTGTGTGTGTGTGTGTGTGCGTGTGTGTGTGTGCGCAGGGCGATCGTGTGGCTCCAGAACCGGCGGGAGGCGACCATGGAGCGGTCCCGGCCGTCCACCACGGTGCGGCGGGACGATCCCGGAGAGTTCAGGGTGGGTCGGCTCAAACATGAGCGGGTCAAAGTCCCCCGAGGAGACGCCATGATGGAGTGGGCAGAGTCTGTGATGCAGATCCACGCTGACAGGAAGTCCGTGCTGGAGGTGAGATGTGTTTAGTGGCGTCACTGTTTCACCGTGCTGGACGGGTCTTCTCCTCTGTTCACTGGTTCTGAGCCGGGCTGCTTTTATCTGATTGGTTCTGTGGCTCTCAGGCACACCAAGGAGCTCAGAAGGAGTCGTTTCTACAGAATTTGCTGCAAATCAGTTTATTTTTTGTGAATTTCTAAATGAGACTAAAGTGATTCAGTTGATTTTACAAACTGAATCTCATGAATTGATGAAGGACTGTTGAAAACCCAACAGTTGGTTCTGTTTTTACAGTTCAGAGATTTTTTTTAGAAGGTTTTCAAGGTTTCGGTCCAGACGGTTGAAGGTGTGTTTGGATCTTTCACACACATGTGTCGGTGTGTTTCAGCACGTTGAGTTTCTCTCTGATAATCAGAGACCAGATGAACACATGAAGTCATGGCTGTCAGTCCTCCTGCTGCTTCTGGACGTCTCTGATTTGATTTCTGATTATTGTTCTGGTTTTACAGAAACACTCTGTGTATCAGAGCAGTGTTTGTTATGTGGTGTTCTGACTCTGTGTTTGTATCCAGGTGGAGTTTCAAGGCGAGGAGGGAACCGGTCTCGGTCCGACTCTGGAGTTCTATGCTCTGGTGGCTGCAGAGTTTCAGAGAACCTCGTTGGGAATCTGGTTGTGTGACGACGACTTCCCCGACGACGAATCCCGACAGGTCAGACCCAGAAACACACAAAGATACGGGTCGGGTTTAAATTCTCAGCAGCTTCTTTTTATGTCGACATGAAGGAGATGAAATTTTTCCGAGTGTCATCTGAGAACTAAACACGTGACGGTTTAATGTCTGAACGGTGGCAGCAGGACTCTTCAGACTCTAACAGTCTCAATACAACCTTGTAAACTTTGATTAATAAATCCTGGGATCTCAGGAGGATCTTTAAGATGTGAGAATGAACTCAGTGAAGCATAAAACCTGAAATATAAGATTATAATAATAGTAATAATAATAATTAATCAGATTTATAAAGGGCTTTTCTAGACACTCAAAGACGCTTTACACTGTCAATTATTCATTCACACACATTCATTCTGGTGGTAGCTACGATTGTAGCCACAGCTGCCCTGGGGCAAACTGACAGAGACGTGGCTGCCATTTTGCGCCTACGGCCTCTCCGACCACCACCTCAAACAATCCATTCATACGCATTCACACCAGGCAAGGTGGGTGAAGTGTCTTGCCTAAGGACACAACGACCATGAAACGGGTTACAGGGCGGAATCGAACCGCCGACCTTCCGATCATCGACCGACTCGCTCTACCACCTGAGCCACAGCCACATCCTATTGTCTTCTGCCTTAAAAAAGGTTTATCTCAGAAAGTATTGAACATATTTTCCATCTAAAGTCTCACAGGAATCTTCATAAATGTCCATTTATCAAAGCCGTAGATGCTCTGGTTCAGTTTGGGGCTTTAAAGTGGAACCAAATATAACCCAGAAAACATCTTCTGTGATTCGTTGTCGGATCGACTTTCAATGTATGAAAACAGAACTTGATGAAGGGAATTTAAAAAGCAAATAAAAACCTTGTAAAGTGTTTCATATGTCAGGCTAAAACTTCAGAGTTACCGTTTCAAATATTCAGTTTATGACTAAAAAGTTTTCAGTCAATCAGATGTTTGAGCAGAAGAA
Source organism: Stegastes partitus (assembly GCF_000690725.1). Lineage (NCBI taxonomy): Eukaryota > Metazoa > Chordata > Actinopteri > Pomacentridae > Stegastes > Stegastes partitus. The sequence continues at coordinate 621,379 of NW_007577820.1, forward strand.
TGAGAGATTTAATTTTAGTGGATTAAATAACCAGCTGCCACGAGCAGGTGACTCCTGACCTGAGCCCATCACCTGAGCCCAGTCCTGTTTCCTGTTCCAGGTGGACCTGGGCGGCGGCCTCAAGCCTCCAGGGTTCTACGTGCAGCGCTCCTGCGGCCTGTTCCCGGCGCCGTTCCCTCAGGACAGTGAGGAGCTGGAGCGGATCACCAAGCTCTTCCACTTCCTCGGCGTCTTCTTGGCCAAGTGCATCCAGGACAACCGGCTGGTGGACCTGCCGGTGTCGCAGCCCTTCTTCAAGCTGCTCTGCATGGGCGACATCAAGTCCAACATGAGCAAGCTGCTGTACCAGTCGCGCAGCTCGCCGCAGGGCCACGACGCCGACCGCACCCACCTGCAGCCCTTCCTGCTGCTGTCCGAGGTCCAGTCGGAGGCGTCCACCGAGGAGAGCCAGGAGACCTATTCAGTGGGCAGCTTCGACGAGGACTCCAAGTCCGAGTTCATCATGGACCCGCCCAAACCCAAACCGCCCGCCTGGTACCATGGCATCCTGACCTGGGACGACTTCCAGCTGGTCAACCCGCACAGGTCAGTCTGGTTCTGATCTGGATCAGGGTTTATCTCCTCAACAGGAGCTCAGACAGAAAACACGACAATGTTTCTGTCGCTGCTGGAAAAAAGAAACTCCTGAACAGAAAACTCACCACCTTGTTTCCTCTTCCTCCCTCCTTACCTCCTTACCTCCCTCTCTCTCTTCCCTCCCTCCTCACCTTCCTCCCTCCCTCCCTGCTCACCTCCTCCTCTCTCCTTACCTTCCTCCGCCCTCCTCACCCCCCTTCTTCCTTACCTCCCTCCTCCTCCCTCGTTACCTTCCTTCTTACCTCCCTCCCTCCTTGCCTTCCTCCCTCCCTCCTTACCTTCCTTGTTACCTTCCTCCTGCAGGGCGAGCTTCCTGAAGGAGGTCAAGGAGCTGGCGGTGAAGCGGCGCCAGATCCTGTCCAGCAAGAGTCTGTCTGAGGACGAGAAGAACACCCGACTACAGGACCTGATGCTGAGGAACCCGCTGGGCTCCGGACCTCCGCTCAGCATCGAGGATCTCGGGTAAAGCTCTGAGGAGACCTGCTGGTTTCCATGGCAACATGACAGACTGGATCAGACAGAGAGCAGATGGTTTCTGTCCATGTTCAGCACAAACTGATTAACTGAACCGTCTGTCTGTCTGCAGGTTGAACTTCCAGTTCTGTCCGTCCTCCAAGGTCCACGGGTTCTCTGCAGTGGACCTGAAGCCCAACGGAGACGACGAGGTAACAGCAGGAGACAGTCACGATGAGTTCAGGGTCAGGTTGAAGATCAGCTGATTGAGGCTGTTGTTGTTCCAGATGGTGACCATGGAGAACGCTGAGGAGTACGTGGAGCTCATGTTCGACTTCTGCATGCACACGGGCATCCAGAAGCAGATGGAGGCCTTCAGAGGTGACGCAGCACCACACATACGCACACTGAACACACAATAACTACAAACAATAAGTACACACTGAAAACACAACAACGTGAACTCACCTCTTTTTTCGTTTCATCATGTGTCTCAGTATGAACCGACTGATTTTGTTTCTTTCTTTATTATTTTCTTTGTTCCGTTCTGACACGTTTCCTGGTTTTGGTCTTTGTTCATTCTGGATTTTAAGACATTTTCTGAGTTTCTTGTTTTTCTGATGGTTTTCTAAATGTTCTTGTTTCTGTAACAAAACGTTTGTGTCTAATGAGATGAACGTTGTCATGTTTCTGAGCATTCGACTCGATGAGGTCGTTTACTTCTCAATTCTGAGATTTGTTTTGCTTTTGTGAGAATCTAAAACGTGATTTTCTAACGACGTCTTCATGTTGCGCTGCTTCAGGTCCGTTTATCCGGGTTTCATCCGAACTCTCTGTCTCGTTCTAACTCGTGTCGTTGAGTCGTTTCTGCTCCGTGACCTGTATCATAACTCGGATGATGACTCGTGTTTCGTGTCCTCAGAGGGATTCAACCGAGTGTTCCCGATGGAGAAGCTGAGCTCCTTCAGCCACAAAGAGGTCCAGATGATCCTCTGTGGCAACCAATCACCTTCCTGGACCGCTGATGACATCATCAACTACACCGAACCAAAGCTCGGTTACACCAGAGACAGGTAGGGCGTCACTCACCTGGTGGTAGCCTTTCAAAATAAAAGCTGGGTCGTGTCTGACGTGAACTCTCCACTTCCTGTCTGCCAGCCCCGGCTTCCTGCGGTTTGTGCGGGTGCTTTGCGGGATGTCATCTGACGAGAGGAAGGCCTTCCTGCAGTTCACCACCGGCTGCTCCACGCTGCCCCCCGGAGGCCTGGCCAACCTGCACCCCCGCCTCACCATCGTCCGCAAGGTAAGCAGCTTTCTGATTGGCCCCGAGCGCCTCTGTGACGAGTGTCTGTGATCTGATTGGCTGCTGCCCCCCCCCCCTCAGGTGGACGCCACCGACTCGAGCTACCCATCGGTGAACACCTGCGTCCACTACCTGAAGCTGCCCGAGTACTCGTCCGAGGACATCATGAGGGAGCGACTGTTAGCCGCCACCATGGAGAAAGGCTTTCACCTGAACTGAGCTCCGCCCGCCGCCGCCGCCACACTGAGCATGCTCCAAAAACATCTGTCCGTCTGCCGCGAGATCGACGGATCAGCCAGCCAATCAAACCAGCCGACGGACAGACAGACAGACGGACGGACGGACCGGCCGCTGGAGGAGGAGGAGGAGCCTCATCTTCATCAGCAGCAGCTTCATCCTCCTCATCCTCCTGCTGCAGGCTGCTGTGTGTGTGTGTGTGTGTGTGTGTGTGAGAGTGTGTGTGTGTGTGTCCTCCTCTTCCTCCTCCTCTTCGTCTGGTTAGTGCCTGGTTTGACTCGTAGCTTCTGTTTCCTCCTCGTGCTTCTTCTTCCTCTGTTCGTTTTTAGTTCTTCTTTTATTGCTTTCCGTTTCGTGTGCGTGCGACAGTTTTCGGTTGTTTTTTTTTTTTTTTCTGGCCGCCGTCGAGGTCGAAGGTCAGCGAGTTTGTTGTTTCTTTTACGATGAAGCTATAGAGACAAAAACACTGGTCGTGTGCGAGGCACATCTGAAGAGAAAACGAGATAAAAAGTCCGAAGCTCTGCTCTCCCTGTATTTTCTTTGTATATTATAAACATTTATTTAACTCAAGTTGCAGTTTGAGGTAAACAGATATTTTCAAATGTGTATGCTCCAAAAAATAATCATTAAAATGTTTGCAAAGTATGAAGTAAACTCTGAGTCCTGTGGTCTGTGAAGGGGAGTCACAAGAACCGGTTCAGGGTTTCTAACAGGAAGGGACTTTTATTTTGAAGGTAAGAATGTCTTCACATGAAGAACAGACACTTTATTTTTGTTAACACTTAAAAAAAGTTTCAGACATTTTGGAGAATCCTGTTCTTCTGGTTTTATGGTCGTATACATTTTAAACTTTGCTAATATATTTTGGATTTTTTATTTATTTTTTTTAATTTGGTAATATAATTTGATGTCAGAATAAACTTTGGCCATTTTCATATTTTTATTTTTTTGTGTGATTTTTGACAATTTCGTTCTGTTCAGGTATTTAGACATTTTATTTTAATACTTTTAAAGTACTTTTTAGACGTTTAATTTCTGTTTTTCATCCTTTATTACAGTAGAAACTTAAATTTGACAAATCTGGGAATTTTTTATTTTTTTTACTGAAAAGTCATCTGGGCATCTGATACGTTTTTGTTTGTAATTTTTAGTATTTTTTTGGTCAAGTTTATTATTTAATATAAATATTTTTGATCGTTTTATTGATCAGCGTCACAGATGTTATTTTCAGTCGACGGCTCCTGAACTTCTCAACTGAAGAGATTTCAGAGGTCAAAGGTCACTGAACTCTACAAACGCTTCTGTTTTTTATGGTAACTTTTATTCTTCAGACATTTTATTTTGACGGTTCTGTGGCTTTACATCCAAATCGGCTCTGAAGGCGACGTTATTCAGAGAAGAATTATTTACAGGAAGAAACCAGAAGAAGAAACGAAACCCGTTCTGATGTTCAGTTTTTGTCGTTAACAGATGACTGAGAATCACAGAAATAAACAATCACCCATCAGAACTTCTGCTGGATCATTTTTAGACATGGATCAATATATTGATCAGAGTTCGATTCAATGCGTCACAGTCTGTGACATCGCTTCCTGTGGACGTCAGCCGTCGGCCATCTTGTCGATGGCGGTGAGCGGCGCCAGGATGCGGCTCTTGTTGGTTTCCACGATGTGTCCATTCTGGATCATCTCGTCCAGGATGACGTGGACCCGGTCCAAGTTGAACATGATCTGATGATGTCACAGTGTCAAGAAAACAAACAAACAACAACAAAGCAGCTTTTCTATTCAAGTTTAACTCCAAAGTTGCATTAGTTCAGTTCTTTTGTCTCTTTGTGGTGGTTTTGTGTGTCTTTGTGGTTGTTTTGTGTCTCTTTGTGTTCCTTCCATCCCTACATGTAGCATTAGCATGTTGCTAACAGAGCATTAAAGGATACGTCCAGTTCACTCTGTTGGGACACAAACAGACACACAACGATTAAAACCGAATATTCACAAGTCGACAAACAACAGTTCTACCTTCCTGCTGGACAACAACCTGTCTTCATTTTGTACGTTAACGGAAGACTGATCATTAAGTTTTTTTTAACTCTCAGCTTTCTGCTTCTCAAATCTGATCTGATGATGAACTGAACATCGTCAGTTTGAGACTTTTGGTCAAACAAAAGCATTTATTTGCAGATGTGAGACTGTTTTTTGGCTTTTAAAAAAAAAAAAAGAAATATAACCAGAACCAGCTAACAGTTAATTATTGACTAATTAATCCTGGAAATAATCTCTGATATGAATGAACTCGTAATCAGCAGCTGAACCTGATGTTAAACTGAACCCTCTCGCTTCAGGTTCATAAACGCTTTTACTGAAACGACAGAAAGCTTTTCTGACTGAAGCAGCTGCAGAACTCAGGTCACTTAGGAGCCAGAAACAATGAGAACATTTTGAGATATTTTGGTTGTTTATCACATAAAAAAAGTTTTAAATAGAATTTGTTGGCTTCTGCTGCACCTGAACTCACCACACGGCTGAAGTATTTATCCAGAACCTCCACGAAGTTGTGAACCAGCTCGTAAATGGACAGTTCGTTCTGTGGAGGAGACACAAACGCTGAGCTGCTGTTTGATCGATCGGCTGCTGTTTGATCGATCGGCTGCTGTTTGATCGATCGGTTGCTGTTTGATCGATCGGTTGCAGACTCACCTCGCTGTCTGTGACTCCCACCACGATGTAGAGGGCCGCGTACTGCCGATACACCAGCCTGAAGTCTTTATACTCGACAAAGGAGCACTGAAAGCACAGAGGTTGGGTTAAGGAGCAGCTTGATGATTTAAAGATTTAAACCTGGTGGTGCGTTCACTGACACTTGGTACCTGGTCCTTCTTGCGGCTCAGGCAGCAGCAGACCACGTGTCTTTCTGTGGTTGTTTTGTGTCTTTGTGTGGTTGTTTAGTGTCTTTTTGTTGGTATAATTTGCTGGTATAATTTAAACCTGGCGGTGCGTTTACTGACACTCCGTACCTGCAGACGTTAACGGAGCAGCTGGTATAATTTAAACCTGGTGGTGCGTTCACTAACAGCCCGTACCTGGTCCTTCTTGCGGCTCAGGCAGCAGCGGACCACGTCGGCCTCCAGCGCCGCCCTCCGGTTCAGCTCCACCGACTCGTAGTACCGGGACAGCCGGGTCTGGCCCTGCCGGTTCACCATCAGCACGAACTTGATCATCGCTGCAGAAACAGGCAGAGGAGATGTTTGAACCTGAACTATGTCTTCAGCTGCTCCACTACACAGTAGAATGATTAAAACTGTCAGTTATCAAAGAAAACTCTTTAAAAGCTGATTAAAGGATCAACTTTCCAACAGTCCTTGAACTACTCATTTGTGACACCTGGTTCCATCAACAAACAGAAACTAATCTGAGTTTAAAATCAGAATAATTGATCAAAATCACTTCATTCTCGCGTCTTATGTTTCAAAAAAGCCAGATTCTGTCCAACACTGAAGCCACTGATGTGACACCAGCAGTCACGTGATCACAGACCTCTCACATGAGCTGCAGGAAGTGTTTTCTTCAGAAATGTAAACAAACCAAACATCTCTGAGTTCTGTCTCCTCCTTCATGTGGTTCTGGTTCCACAGAGCTGCAGGTCTTTGTGTTGAAACATGAGACAGAAGATAAAAACACCCAGAACCTGTGACTGCGGCTGTAACCGCAGAATGTCCGAGGAGCACCTGAAGGCATCACACCTACACACGTTTCACTTTACCGGTGTCTAACCGATGAAAACGGCGCTTTAACGGTAGTTTAGCGCGTCCACGTGTCCGGTAAACAACAAACAAACTCTGTTTAACTCACCGGCGACTGTTAGCTTCTGTCTGCGGCTAAATGAGCTCCAACAAACCGGCTACAAACACCGAAACGAGCCGCCGTTAACGGGTTCTAATCCGGTTCTCATGACGTGCTGTTGTCGGTTCACAGTCTGGACGTTACCGTGACGCCGGAATTAATTGAAAAGATCAACAAATAAAGAAACGAGAAGCTTCAGTTTCTGATGATAAACAGCTAGCCGAGCCGTTAGCATCTCTCACGCATGCGCAGTAAGGCCCTCACGGGTGCGTTCAAGGTCAGAGTTTTACGTGATAAAAACTGAGACGCTCATTGAACAAAATAAAACAAAATTACGGAGATAAATATTACTGAGTGAAATCAGATCACACGAATAGAAAACACAGCAAACAAACAGTCACAAGATAAAGTTTAAGTTTATTTTATTTAACTGTATTTTTTTGCCTTTTCGTTTAACATTCAGCGAAAAATGGTCAAAACTGACTTAAAGGATTGACTTTAATCCTATAAAAGTAAGTAAAAGTCAAAGGGGTTCTTTTGTGTGTGTGTTTTTTAGTCTTGTATTTTTACTTGATGACGTTTACTTTTTGTCATCTAAGTCTGACTTGTTTCTGATGATCCTGACTTTCAACATGTTGGCATTTATGTCAAAATTCTGACTTTTTATCGGGTAGGTTGTACTTTTACTTTGAAAGTCAACATTTTATTAATCATTCCACTACTTCACATGTTATCTCATAGTTTTACTTTCTAACTTGTCTTTTTTTTTTTTTACTTATTATTTAAGCTTTTCTTGTATCTGATAATAGTGACTTGGCAAGTCAAGATTTTTCTTAATACATCAGTTTTGACTATTAATCTAATAATATTTAAATTTCCTAATTCGTAATTTTGACATTTTATTCTGGAAATTTTGCTTCTATCCCATAATTTTGACATTTCCTTCACATTTTTGACTTCTTATGTCGGAATACTGACTTTACAAGTCAAAATGTTTTACTCATGTCAAAGTTTTGACTTTTTTTGTAATATTTTTTTTTCTTAACTTGACTTTTTGTCATATACGTTTTACTTTTATCTAGTAATTTAACATTGACTGTGCAAGACAAAAATTCTGATATTTTATTTATCTGGTAACTTTGACGCCACGTGAGTCATGTAGTTACGAACTTTTATTATTATTCTTTTTTCACAGAAGGAAATGGATTTCCAGAATGAACACGATGTGATGGAGTTGTAGTTCTGATTTCGGACGTGTTCCCTGCGCATGAACGCTACATAATGTTGGTGGACGGCAGGATGGATGCTTCCCGGCATGCAGCGCGGCTGGCTTCTCCCTCAGACAGACAGGGGAGAGAGAGAGCAGTAATGGCGGCCGGTTAGCTCCACACACAAACACCGTCCGCATTCAGCCGCACTCACCGCAGCGCTCCGGGGGCAGCCGGCCTCATACACCGCGGCGGAGCTAGCGCCACAGCCACGGAGCGGAGACACGGGCTTCGGGGGCGGGAATCGTCCGGCGGACCGTTGGATCCGGAGACTTTCCTTCTACTTTTCTAAAAAAAAAAAAAAAAAAAAAAAAAAAAAAACATGGACGAGCTCCCCGGCGGAGGAGGAGGAGCAGCGGGCTCCCCGAGACAGCAGCCTCCGCCGCAGCAGCAGCAGCCGCAGCCGGGGAGCAGCACACCGATCGGAGCCGGCGGAGGAGGAGTCATGGTGCCGCACCAGCCCGACGAGCTGCCCCGGCCGCAGCAGCAGTACACCATCCCCGGCATCCTGCACTACATCCAGCACGAGTGGGCCCGCTTCGAGATGGAGAGGGCTCACTGGGAGGTGGAGAGGGCCGAGCTCCAGGTTAGCCGCTTAGCTTAGTGCCGATCCGGCTAGCCCGTGCTAACAGTGTGTAGCCAAGCGGGTCCAGGAAACGTGACGGTAGTAGCATTTGATGCGACGTTCTAGTTAAAAATTAACTTTAAACTATAAACAGCTAACCTGGTTGTTGGAACCAGACCGGCTAAGCGGCTAAGCTAACGGGTCACGAATAGCGGAATGCGCTGGCTACCGTTAGCTGGAGCTAGCCGTTAGCTTCACCCCGCTGTAAGGAGATAACTTAGCAGCTAGCTTTAGCCGTGTAGCTCTGTTGTTGCTAATGTATTCGCTCCGCCGTGTGATCCAGCTGGAACTTTTTATTGCGGACCCTGAGGTCAGATGTCAGCCGGTAAAGGAGAAGTGAGTGCAGCTGACTGTCAGCTAACTAATCCCCGTTCAGCTATTTTGGCTCGTCACGCTAAGCTAAGTTAGCGGTGCTGCTAACTGATGTTACCGTTAAATCAACAGCTGAGCCGGAGGGACCCGCTGCTCAGCCAGAGACTGTTTGGAGAAGTGTTTAAAAGTCTCCCAGGTAGAAGCCAGAGTCTGCTAGCGGTTAGCGTCACACACATTAGCTGAGGCATGAGATCTTTAACAGCAGATCAACTGGCTTGTTAACATTCAGGTCTTTATGAAGTAATATCCAGATTTTAACATTTCTTGTGTGTTTGAAGCCAAACGTGTGACGTTTTGGTGCGTTCATGTCCAGGTTCTTCTCTGTCAGCTGTGTAAATATCACTCATCAGTATCCAGCTTCTTGACATTTTTGCGTTCATACTCAGGTTTTGGACCCTTTGGTGCCTTGTTATCCAGTTGCTGACGTTTTGCTGGGTTATTCTTCAGGTTTTTCATATTTGGTGCCTTAATATAGATGTTTTGAACACTTTGGTGTGTCAGCATTCAGCATATTAGCTGAATTAGTTTCTAGGCTTTTGACACTGACTTTTTCCAGGTCATTTATTTTCCCACAGAGATGCCGATGTGACGCTTCAGGATAAAAGACAACCTTCTGTTTGTTGTGGCCGGTACCAATACTGAAAATATACCAGTATGAAGGTTCTGTTTTGTATTTCAGACTGACAGGTTGACTTTTCTGATACAACACTCATGTTGAGAGAACCTTCACCATCCCTACAATACAGAAAACATGAATTTATTGGATATTACCTTCCAATAAACCTGGCGGACCACCTGACCTACGTCAGCCTCCAGCTCATGTGATAGACCTTTATGAATGGAAAAGTCCTGAACTTCTGATGTGACTTGACATGTAAAACCAGGAGTGAGCCAGTCAGAACAGTCTGGTTGTTGTCGTTATCAGCTAGTATTCAGCTGTTTACTATACAAACAGTTGTTCATGTTTCTCTGCAACATGAAGTCCTGCAGCTCTGTGGAACAAGAACAACATGAAGAAGGAGAGAGACCTCAGAGTCGTGTTCTGTCAGTAGAACACAGTTAGAATGACACAATGTTGACCAATCTCCACGTCTCCAGATGTCTCCTCTCTGCTCTGCTCATCAGATGTAGAAAGATGATCCTCCATCAGCTGTAGAAAGATGTTCCACCATCAGATGTGGAAAGATGTTCCACCATGCTGGATGTATTTCCAACAACCTGCTCCTCTCTTTACTGTTTTTTATTTATTCACTGATCCAGTAGTTATTTTCCTGTCAGTCTCTCTGAGGAAACACTGCCTGCAGTTCACCTGAAAACCTACATTTTTAGGTTTTGGCAGAAGAGCCTCACGTTACAGATGAGCAGTTCAAGGACGCGTCAGAAAGTTTAATTTTCAGTGATTCTTTGTTTTTGCGGCTTCTGGCTGATAGGCTGTTGGATTCTGCTGATTGTTTACATGAATTTTAAGCCCACTGGGGGGTTTTGGGGTTCAGAAGTTTGATCAGTTTGTCTTTAAAGTAGTCGTCCAAAGTGTCGTCTTCAGAAGTCCAGAGCTCCTCTGAGATGTTCTGTTTATTGTGAAAACATTTACAACCCGCTGAGTCATCGATTTACCAGACTTGTACATGACGGAAAAACTTTGGTGTGACAAGATTGTGCTGATTGTGACTTCAACCGCGGGAAAAAAAACCCGTTTAGGAACATTTGAGTGTCTTTTGTTCTTCAGAACTTCCTCAGACTGTAGGTTTGTTCTGTCTGACTGTAGGTGTGTTCTGTCTGACTGTAGGTGTGTTATGTCTGACTGTAGGTGTATTCTGTAGGTTTGTTCTGTTGGTTCTGTCTGACTGTAGGTGTGTTATGTCTGACTGTAGGTGTGTTCTGTCTGACTTTAGGTGTGTTCTGTCTGACTGTATGTGGAGCGCGGTGCTGAACCCGGTGTTGAAATGTGGGACAGTCCTGTCGGTAATGACAGCCTTCACGCTGAGGCTCAGCTCTGCTCGGACTTGTTGCACTGCGATGCCGGATGCCTTCAGCATGACTCGGTTGGAGCTCCTGATAAGAGCTGAACGTATGAACCAGAATGAACGCGTGAAGGTGTGAATGTTTGCTGTGGGAGGAGTCGGTGAGCTGTGGAGTCTTTGTCGTGGGTTTCACGGTTCTGGTTTATTCATCAGGCTGTTTTCAGGCACATCAGGCAGAAAAAATGATTAGAAAATATTAGTATGTTTGTAGGATCCTCCTCCATCCGTCAGTGATCTGCTGATTCCAGTCATGAAGAGATGATGAACACTGATCATCTGAACCACAGCTCTGTGTCAGACCCTCACACTGACAGAAACACAACATAATTCAAGTTTCTGGGCGGTTTGGTCAGCTGTCTGTCGCTTTGTGGTCGTTCTGTGTCTTGTTTATTTCTGTCTGTCTCAGGTTGTTCTTGCATCTCTTTGTGGCTGTTTTGTGTCTCTTTGTGGCTGTTTTGTCTTTTAGTGATCATTTTGCGACTCTTTGTGGGTGTTCTGCGTTTCTTTGTGGTCTGTTTGAGTCATTTTGCGGTAAATGTGTGTCTTTGCCGTTGTTTTGCGTTTCTCGGTTGGTCTTCTTCCATCTTTTTGTCGTCTAAGCTGAGCTCTGTGACTTTTAAACTGGACACATGATAGTGAAAAGCTGATTTATTAGAGTTCTGACCGGCTCAGAGTCTTTGGACGAGGAAAACTGAGACCATGAAGTGTCCGTGAAAGCATCAATCAGCAGCGATATCGATGTATTGATCTGAGGTGTGACTCTGATCCTCGTGTTGTCGTTGAGCTGTATTCATGTTTAATTTGTCGAATAGTGTCAGATTCCTGTCGTGAATGAAACCCTAAACCTTTGATTGTTTTTATTTAAATGTCTTCGTCGTTGACGGCGTCTTTTATTTCCGTCTCTGTACGTCAGAATTCAGATTCTGGTTGTCCTGAACGTCGAACTGTCTCCTCCTGCTTTTTATTTTCATTGCAACCTCACAGTCAGATCAGAGAGAAACACCGAGATGACTGTTGTTGAGAAATCCCGTCTCACACCACACACAGCTTTTTAATCCGTTATTGGTCTAATTTGAATAATCTTCACGCCGATTTAGACGAGGTGGAAACAGACACAAACACCCTGAGGAGCTCCAGAGTTCCACTGTGGTCCTCTGCTCGCTTTCTGGGACCATCGAAGCAGAAAAAGACACGAAACGAGTCTCGTTTCATCGCCGGTCCGACCCATATGTAAGAGAAGAGGTTCGTCTGGAGAAGTCCAGTGAGTGCTAGAACCCTCTCGGTTTGTTTCTCAGCAGGTTCAGCTGTGATCTAAGGTCAGGTCTAGATCCACAGCAGTGATGAGGAAGCTCAGGAAGCTACAGCGGATGGGTTTTATGGTTCAGGCTGGTTGAAAGGATCTGAGCTGTAAAATATTGATGCCACATCTGAATGTGTTGCCATTAGAGCGAGAACGAAGCAGCGAGAGATGCTGACCAGCTGCAGGCCGTGACCTCTGACCTCCCATCAGCCTTTCTGTTTCCAGCCTGGTCAGTTTTTAGATTCAGATCAGAAGAAGCTCCTCAAAAGATCCTCCGGTGGGGCTTAGACATGAAAGAAGACGTCCAGGATAAACTACTACACACAGGTTCCTCACCTCCAGTCAGCAGAGGCCTTCTGCTCAGCCAGCTCTGATTTGCTTTAAATATATTTTTATCATAAACTCTGGATATTTAAAATGCTCTCTTTAGATTATCATGTTAAATACGTCCTGTTGACCCACTTTCAGCAGGTTTTTGTTTGAACAACAACATCTGAGGAACTATTAAAGATTAAAACCTGATTATTTTTATTTTTACTGTTATTTATCATGTTGTTGATTCAGAATCTGTAATATTTAACTAGTAGATCAAACAATTATGGGTGAGTTGAAATATGAAAAAAATAAAGTGGGCACGAGCATGAAAAGTCTCATCTTTGAGCTCATTAGCAGAGAAACTGATAAAGCAGAAGTGAACTCGTGACGTGTTCTGCGCCACACGTAGCTGCAGGTCGCAATAAAACCAAACATGTAGAAGAGTTTAATATGAACTACTTGATAAAAATATAACAGGATAACTGGAAGACACATACTGTGGAAGTTTTCTATTAACATTCATCACTCGGCTTCTTCAATAATAAGGATCACTATGACTGAATATGTACAACAGGAATAGCAGTGATGACGTCTGAGCATCAGATCAATCGATTGAGATCAATAGCAGTCTGTCTCCTGCACTTCTATCTGCTGTTCTTCACTGTTTTATTTCCCACTAAGATCCAGATCTCAAAGCATTGTTAATTCTTGTTTTCCTCGTCCTGTTTCAGTTTAATCCGTGGCTGCCTCCTAACTCAGCCGCTAGCCGTTAGCGTGGCTGTTATCAGCTGTGAGAGCAGCTCGTGTCCTGATTTGTTCGTGCTTCTTGTACAGTTTTTGCAGGTTGTTTCTCTGCAGAGGGATGAGTCTGTCAGAACAGAGTGTTGAAGTTGGTCTGACTCTAGAAGGATGTTACAATGCTCCAGATAGCGTTAGCCGCAGGCTAAGAGGCACAGCTAGCCTCTCAATGATAGCGTTAGCCTAGCACAGTTAGCAAAATGAGCTCCAGCTGAACTGACACAGACAGAGTAAACTGATAAATGGTAAATATTGGCCCAGATGAGCGGTGAATTTCTGCTAATAAGACATTAAACCGACCGGCTGTCCTCGGCTGCTGTGTAGCTTTAACAGACGTCTGTGTTTCTATAGAAACGTGTTTGTTGTTGATGAGGCTCCATAGTTATAACCGTAAAAAACAGAACTGATTTTCTCCTGAAGCTGCTGTTTCTGTTCGTTTTCACGAGTTCCCAGAACCGACCTGGAGCTCCGTTGGAGGCGATGCTGAGTCACAGATTTGGATCAGGTCAGAGGTCGTCCTGGTTACCTGCAGGGACGGTACCAGGCGGGTTGCTGCCACGGCGACGCCATGTTTTGGTAAAAAGGGCTGCAGGACGGCAGGCTGTAATTAGGCAGGATGGCCTACTGGGCCCTGCTCTGACAGCCCGATCCCAGCTGGACGCTAAAAGTAGACCAGCCCGAAATAACTGCAACACACACACACACACACACACACACACACACACACACACTCTCTTACTCTGGTTGTGGTTCAACTGCCCGTCTGTCACAAAATGAAGAGATGGTTGAACAACATTGCCACTTTTTTACTTCTTTTATTTTTAGTTTATTTACAAGATTCTGATTCTGAAAACATCTCTGAGTAAAGAACCAACTGAAGTGTTTCTTGTGACTCTGGTGAAGTCAAACGGAGTCACTGGTATTTATACAGAACATTTAAAACAACAGCCAACAGCTCAGAAGTGCTTTCCAGTAAAACAACAGTAATTCACAGTCTTTGTTCATACAGATGAGCCTAAGCTAATATTTGAGCACAGACCCCCTGTCGTGTTGTTTATGGGGATTTTTACTGATGACTAGATTCAGTTCAACCTTTATTTAAATCTGGAGAAACCATTGAGGTGTTCCTTTATTATTCTACACACAGCAGAACAGTTAACCAGGTACGGTGGTTCTGAACTGAGCCACAGGTTCTGTTGTGTTGAGGTTTAATGTAAAATGTTCCAGGTGTGTGTGTGCAGCTCAGAGTTTAGCGTCTACATGCAGGACTTTAAACGTCACTTCATCAAGTTGGCTTTCAGTTGGACAGAAGTTCTGTTGGTGGCTTGTTGCTCTTCACTGTGAAGATAAAATACAACAACACAGGAGTCCGTATGACAGACCGGCGCCCTCCAGGCTTATTTATTACACAGATTAACCTGACTAATTTGAATATTAAGGCTAAGACCCGACAGCATTAGTAATTATGGAGATTAACCTGATTCACTTTGAAATACGTTGCTATGACAAAACTAGACATGAAAACGCTTCAGATCCAGGATTCTCCTCTGAGCAGCCTGTTCAGGGTCCTTATTTGTGTTTCCTGTGCTGTGTGTTGGTGCTGAGAGCTTTAGAGGACCGCTGTGCGTTCTGAGGATGTTCTGGCTGCTGTTGGACACTCGGTTTCAGGGTTCAGGTCGGAGTCGGGTTCAGAGAAGATGGATGTGAATTTTACTGATGCAGTTGTTGGGAGGAATGGCCTCGATGACTCGGCCCTCCTGCTTTAGCTGCTCCGATCTGTCAGCCTGGTAAATCTGGGCCGGTGAGCTCACTGCACACAGCCCTTCGTCATCATCATCACCCCGGTTCTCTGACCTCACCCCGCTCCCTGAGGAGCGCTTGATTCATGCTCACCAGGTGCACCGGGCGGGAGGGTCGGGGCGAGAGCAGACCAGAGAGCTCCACAGGCTCTGCATTAACAGCTGCTTCCACACATTCATGTGACGGAGCCTCGAATTGCAGATCAGATGTATAAAATATAGCCGCTGAAAAGTAATCCTGCGCCTCCAGCCGGGCTCAGCGAGACAACAGAGGCAGTAAAAAGGTTGTAAACACGGTAATACTGTGAAATAAAGATCAAATCACAGGACCAGGTTCACGTCGTCTCCTCTCTCGTTAAGGCCTCCAGTCTTAGCTCCTGGTTTTAGCACCAGCAACAGAACTTTTATAAAGAAGTTATGAAAATAGTGACTAAAGATAAAATCAGATAATCCTTTATTAATAGTACAGCAGGGAGTTCAGTGTTCCAGCAGCAACGGTGCAGAAATATCGAAGAAATATACGAAAGTACTGTTGATGTTGTACAAGAACTGCACAGATTCCTCTGAATGTGGACGACGTTACTCTATAGGTGGATAAACGCTGATACTGCAGGTTCATTAATGAGTACAATAATATATAATACACAGAGTCTTCTAGACGTATAAAATACTGATAATACGTAGGTTCAAGTTTTAAATCAGAGTTTTTCTGTGGTCTTCATGTACAGGATTAGGACACGCATCCTTTCTTTGCTCTGGTAAATCAGAATCAGATTTATTGCCAGGTTTAGTTCACACAATACGAGGAATTAGTTCTGGTGGGTTGGTGCAACAATACATAGAGTAAATAATAAAGATAGAGTAAACAATAAACACAGAGTAAAGTACAAGATAAAAATATACAAATAGCTAAAAAATAAAAGTAACTACAAATAGAAATAACTTTAATAGTGCAAAGCAGAAGCAAAAGATATGGTGGAGTGAAGAATTAAAGTTACATTTAAATAAGAACCATAGAACTGTCGTATTATTGACAAGAATATCGAGGGTGCCGATATGCTGATATTTACATTTATACAGATAGAAGTGAGAATGTCGTATAATATTGTTTTAGTTTCGGCTATTTGGAAGTTCCACATGTTTTCTGTCGTTATTTGGAGCCTACATTACAACATTTCTACTCAACACATTACATTTATTGTACATTTTGGTTGTTGGTGCTGGTGGACCTTCTCCAGGTGATCCGTCACATCGTTCTGTCCTTTTCTAAACGTGCCGTTTCCATCCAGCCAGACGGCCATGTTGGTTCTGTAGATACAACGTAGTGTTGATGAGGAAACGAGGCGTGGAAGGATCCTCGTCTTCCATGTGAAGCTGCTCCACAGTGAACACGGTTCTGTACGTCCGTATGATGTGGCTCAAAGTGCAGCGACTGGACAAACATTAACTGACGCTGAGGAGCTGCTGCTCACTGCAAATACTGCTGCGCTGATCAAAACTCTAGTATGTTATGCAGTTTGATAAATATGTGGAGGAAGGCCTGCAGCGGAGAGAGGTTTTATGATTGATCAGCGATGGGTTGAAGAAAAACGTCCTAAATGTTTATCTGTGCACCAGCCCAGAGATGTTCATTAGCTTTAATAAAGGATGAATAAACACTGAGACAGATTAGAAGTCAGATGTTGAGCATTCTGTGATAATTTCCTCGTCAAGGCTGATGTTGGCGTCAGCAGATATGAAACGAGTCATCGATGTTCTGACCCATGTGTGTCACGGTCAGCTTCCTATAAGTGCTTCTGACTCACACTGAAATCACTGTTCAGGCGACACACTGATTGTGTGTCTGCGCTCAGTGCGACCCAGGTTTTGAAGCTGGTTCTGAGCCTGGACCGGACTTTATTCAAACGTCTGGTGCCGGGTTGTGAATGCTGCCGACTACCTGCACAGGTGACATATCGGCCGAATGACGAGTAACAAAAGACAGAACAGACTTTGTGTTTTTTGTGCCGTTTGATGCGGTTTTCTGTGGGTGTGTGTGATGTGTGTGTGATGTGTGTGTGATGTCTGAATGGACTCTGGTGTAGATCCACGTTGTGATCAGAAAATAGATCGATGTTCGTCCTGGGCGGTCGGTGTCAGATAGAAGTATTTATCACTCCATTAGCCGCGGGCTTGTTTACGGTGTGTGTTTACGGCTCACACACTCTTGCGTGTTTCTTCTGGCATGTCGGAGGGGATCTGGGGGAGGCCTGGAGCTGTGGCTGTCAATCACGGCGCCGGCCAATCGGAGCAGGGCTGGCTGTGATGTAATCTGCCTCCCTCCCTCTCCTTCAGCCGGGGGAGGACCCCTGGTTTCCCCGTCGTCATGACGACCTCTGCTCGAGGAAGTGGCGACACACCCCCTCCCCTGTTGCCATGGGAACGCTGGCAGAGCGCGCTCATTGTGTGTGTGTTTAAATAGCTGTCGGCCTCCATCAGTGTGAGCT
>NW_007577820.1:639570-652941 GCF_000690725.1 Stegastes partitus
TCTGTTTTGTTGCTGCAGGTCACAGAAACACTGAAACATCCGTCACAGGTTATTAGAACGACATCAGGCTTTGCAGTAATCTGGTGGACGACGGGTAAAACAAAGCACTGGTTGTTTTTTCTTCTTGGAATAAAACGCTGCAGAGTTTTGTGAGCTCTCTCCTGCAGGCTGATGTTTAGATGACGGGTATCACGGCCGGATTATGTTGAAGAGATGGAGGAACATTCCCTCTGTTACAGGATGAATCATGATGCAGTGACTCCTCGGTAACGCTGTTCTCTGTGTTAACGCTGTATTAACACTGTGTTTCTGTGTCTCTGTGTTCCAGGCGAGGATAGCGTTCCTGCAGGGCGAGAGGAAAGGTCAGGAGAACCTGAAGAACGACCTGGTTAGAAGAATAAAGATGTTAGAATACGCACTAAAGCAGGAAAGGTAAGACACACGAAGAAAACCGAAACGCTGCAGCTAATCATCATGTTCATTCGTCTGTGGATTATTTCCTGGATTGTTCGGGTGGTTCTCTGGTCGATAAAATGGTTTAAATAAGTTTTCTGTCATAAAGGAGGAAAGAAACCAGAAAATATTCCTCCTGAAGAAACTGAAACCAGAGAACTTAGATGTTATTTTCTTCTAATTTCACTCCAACCGACTAATCGATCATCAAACTAGTTGGTGATTGATTTAAAAGTTGACATAACTGATCGATTGCTTCATCGGTTGGTTGTAGGTCTGTAGTGATGCAAAGGAAATGTTGGTAGATGGAAATCATAGCAACTTTTCAATCGATCAATCAAAGAGAAAACAAACATGTAAATGGACTTAATGTTCCATGTTTTTGTGGTTGTTAGTCTTTGTTTAGATGAGTTTGTGTTCATTTGACATCTTCTAGTCGGTTTTATGTGAAAAGAAAAGAATAGAATTCAAATGTATTGCAACGAAAACAATCCTAATGTAATATGTAGTGTGTTTCTGGTCCAGTTGTGTGTCTCTGCGGTTGTTTAGCCTCCAGTAGTGACTGGTTTGTGTGTCTTACGGCTGGTTTTTACATCGAATCACCGCCTGGTTCTTATCAGTTTGCATCACTTCCTGGTGGAGTTGTTTCTCTTTCTGCTCTTTCTGTCTCTCGCTGTCACCATGTTGTGTATTTGTTTTTGCGTTGATTTCCAGTTTGTGTTCATTATGTGTCTTTTTAAGTCAGTTTCTGGTCTCTTTGTGTCTCTTTGCAGCCATTGGGCATCTAGTAGTGTGTCTAAACCAGGGATCTCCAGCCTCCAAACTGTCCTGCAGGTTTTAGACGTTTACTGCAACACACCTGACTCACATTAATGGATCTCCAGCAGCTTGTTAAGTTCTACACAAGTCTGTTAATGATCCATCAGTGTGAGTCAGGTGTGTTGCAGTAAACGTCTAAAACCTGCAGGGGTTGGAGATCCCTGTTCTAAGAGCAGATGTGACCTCTGTGTGCACTGAAACGACGTCTGTTTGTGTTCATTTTGCGTCTCTTTTTGTTTGGTTTTGTCTCGTCATGGTCCATTTGTGTTACTTCCTGTTTTTTTTGTGCCTCTTGGTCTTTGTTTTGTGTGTCTTTGCTATTGATTTATCAGTTTGACTCCCAGTAAACCTTCAGGTGGGACCAGTTGGAAGTACAGAGAGCAGGAGGTCCGTTCCTCCTGCTGACAAAAACGGTGGAGAACTTTCCTCCTGCTGGATGTCACACCAGAGATTGATGAGAAACGTATTTCTGTGTTCATTGTTGCTGATATTAGCACTAAAAACGCTGCAGCAACATGATTTTAATGTGACCAGACTCTATCGGTGATGGTTTGTAGCTGACAGTCCCGTCAGTGATGTGATGGAGATGAACCCAGGACAGATCAGAGCAGCAGCAGGAAGGTGAGGCAGGTCCAGAAGGATTCTGACCGAGTGCAGCTGAGGGTCAAACATGTGATTTAAACGCCCAGAATACCTGAAAAATATCAAGTCAGCAGAAGTAATGAGGCGTTGACCTTCCACCGTGATCCTGCTGCAGGAAGAGCTGCGAACACAGGAAGTGACCGTCTGGATGGACAACGTTCTGACGCAGCACCTTACCGATTAATCATTAGTCAGAATTTAACCAATGAAATATTAATGACGTGATAATGCACAACAATAACGTTCTGCTGCTGCTGCTTCATCGTCATCATCATCATCATCCTCTGCTGCTCAGTGAGCAAACTTCTGGATGTTTTAAATCCTTAACAGGAGACTAAACTGTTCTTTTTTTCTTTTGTTTCCTCCTCAGAGCGAAATATCACAAGTTAAAATATGGAACAGAGTTGAACCAAGGAGAGATGAAGATGCCAAGCTTTGAATCAGGTGGGACACAGATCATAGATTATAGATTATAGATTCACTCCTCGTCCTCGTCCTCCTGTTCAGATCCAGCAGTCTGAGAAAAATCAACTTTGTTTTTCAATGTGTCGCAACAGTAAGCACCATTCATCTGTCACCAGAAGATAGTTCAGATATGTTTTAAAATATATAAATATGTTTCAGATTTATTAATATGACCTTTTTGACAGTTTATTCATATTTTTCCGATAATTGCAAATATTTTCAGTTATTTTTTGGCTTTTTTTATGTTTTAGTTCAACTCCTTAAAATTTCTATAATATATTTTTAATTTTATGTTTAGTTTTGTATTTTTTTTATTATTGGACAAGGGGTTTTACTAATGTTTTTCTGGATATTTTAATTGTTTTTTCTGGCTTTTTGGGAGGCCTTTATACATTTTTCTAACTTTCTGGGACATTTTATTTCATTCCAGGTTTTCAGGTATTTTACTGGATATTTTGTTAATATACTTATAATATATATATAATATACTTCTGACATTGTTTTGGAGATTTTATTAATTTTAGTGTTTTGTATATTTTGCCTTTTTTTATTATTTACAAATGTTTTTCTGCTTTTTAAAAAAATGTTTATATTTTGGATGGGGAGTTATGATATTTTTCTGACATTTTCTTTTAGCATTTTCAGACATTTAAAACATGTATTTGAGCTGTTGTGTTTTTTAAGGAGTGTGTAAATATTTTTTGGACATTCTTCATTGTTTTCTAACCCTTTCCCTATTTTTATTTTACTTTTTTTACTTTACATTTTAATATTTTCCCCCCACATTGATTGATCTGACAGTCACTGATAGACAATGAAAGCTGAAGTTAAAGTGAAGACAGACTGGTTTTGGTGTTTCTCTCATTGAGCTGGTGTGTTCTCAGTCTGAGGAGCTGTTCTACTGAACGCTGTGTGTCGCTGGTGTTTCCAGCAGGTGGCGCTGAATCGGTCACGGTTTCTGTTGTTGTTGTTTCAGACACCAAAGACTCAGAGGTCTCTGCTGTTCCTGCCAACAGTCAGCTCACCTGGAAACAAGGACGGCAGCTGCTCAGACAGTAAGAACGCCTGAACTCTTCAGCTCAGAATCAGATCGCACGTCGACAACAGCAGCTGGAAATCAGCTCCAACTATAAACCCCAAAGTTCATCATATCAGCAAAGAAAACAGCTCAGATTCAGAAGCTGAGTTCTGTTTCTGTTGGCTGCACCTTGTTTATCTGAATAATCATGTGTTTCATATGTGATGAATGTTAGCAGCAGTTTGAAATAATCAGCAGCTGCTGATTAAACCGTCTTTTTTTCATTTATGTTGAAGCAAAAAGAAAAATGTTTGATTGTTGCAGCTCCTCAGTCGGTCGGTCAAACGCTGTCTGAGCTTCACTTTCACAGATTAAAGTGCTTTAAATACTGAGAATGTAGAATAATGTAGAAACCAGAGCACACAGGCAGCAAACGTGATGCTTTAAGGTGTAAAACTAAAGAAAAACTGCACACATTTGATCCTTTTTTATTTAATATAATAAAAGGTACCTGCAGGAAGTGGGATACACCGACACCATCCTGGACGTCCGCACTCAGAGGGTTCGCTCGCTGCTCGGCCTGTCGGGTTCTGAGCAGAACGGATCTGTGGAGAACAAGAACCTGCAGCACCTGATCAACGGAACGGAGCGCCGCAAGGACAGCAAGAGGTACACACACACAGACACATAGACACACACACACACACACACACACACACACACACACACACACACACACACACAGACACATAGACAAACACACACACATAGAGACACACACACACATAGAGACACACACACATCAGTGTTTCATTGACTCACATTCTGATTCCTGCAAACACACCAGCGTCCCCACAACCGTGGTGAACCAGATCACTCAGGTGTGACGTGTGTGTGTGTGTGTGTGTGTGTGTGTGTGTTTGTGTGTGTGTGTTCAGGAGTCCAGGTGACGTTCTGGAGACGTTTAACTTCCTGGAGAACGCAGAGGACAGCGACGAAGACGAGGACGAGGAGGGAGACCTGATGGACGACATCAGCACCGACAAACACCACCGAGCCAAGAAACACAAGACCAAGGTGAGTCCAGAACCAGCAGCCTGCAGATCAATGAACACCTCCTCCTCCTTCCCCTCCTCTTCCTCTTCCTCCTCCTCATGCCGGGGCTCCTCCTCCTCCTCCTCCTCCTATTCCTCTTCCTCCTCCTCATGCTGGGGCTCCTCCTTTTCCTCCAGGTGGGAAACGAAGGCTTGGCCTCGGAGGACGACGCCGACACCGAAGAGGCCCTGAAGGAGTTCGACTTCCTGGTGACGGCCGAGGACGGAGAGGGAGCCGGCGAGGCTCGGAGCTCCGGAGACGGGACGGAGTGGGGTGAGGACCGGTACCGGCAGACAGCAGAACCTGGAGCTGACTCCCTGTCATTCATTCAGTCCTCTGAAGTGGATTCTGGATGTTTCTTGTTCCTTATTGTAGATGTAGATGTAGGAAACACTGATATCACAGATTCTAGTACAAGAACATTATATGATCGTATTTCTGTATTTAAAATCGACATCCTTTGTTTTAGTTTCTGGTCAGAAAGCTTCATCAGAGTGTAGTTTCTAATGAAGATGCTTCAGTCCAATGAAGGCGGTGAGTCACATGTGTTTATTAAACTGTGTGTGCAGCGGAGCCTCTGCCGTTTCCCACCGGCGGGGGGAAGTCCTTCCTGCTGGGGGGCTCAGACGACGTGTTGGAGAGCGTGCTGGGTCTGGGCGACCTGGCCGACCTCACCGTCACCAACGACGAGGCCGACTACGGCTACGACGTGAGGAAGCACACACACGACTGCAGATTAGGATGCAGACACTCGTTATTAAATGTAACCGCTGTCTTGTGTCGCCCTCAGCTGCCGTCCAATAAGGAGTCCTCATTCAGGAAGACCTGGAACCCCAAGTACACGCTGCGGAGTCACTTCGACGGCGTCCGAGCGCTCGCCTTCCACCCGGTCGAGCCCTGCCTGGTCACCGTGTCCGAGGACCACACGCTCAAACTGTGGAACCTCACCAAGACCGTCCCTGCCAAAAAGTACGCAGCACACACACACACACACACACACACACACACACACGCACCTCCAGCGCCCCCATGCTAGCGTGCTAGCCCGTGGTGCTAACGGGGTGTGTGCTTGTGCAGGTCTCAGTAAAACTTTCCCTCCGTCAGCGTTTCCTCGTCGTCCTGAAGCTCCTGGATTCTCGTCTCCTCGGAGGAAAATCCTCTCGACGTCCTTCAATATTTGCATCTCATTTTCTTGCAGCGCTTCCGTGACGCCGTTCAGCTGAACTTCAAATGCGGACGCATCAGTGTCGCACACATAATCCCTGTAAAGAATCCCCTCCAGGATTTACTGTCGTATCAGAGCTCAGCCCTCTGCAGCTCCTCAGACATCAGCAGAGACGATGAAGAGGCAGTTTGAGGATGTTGAATAACCGTCTGTGTGTTTTATTTCCTGTTTTTCAGAAGTGCCTCTTTTGATGTGGAGCCCATCTACACATTCAGAGCTCATGTGTGAGTATCTGAACAGTGACGTTAAGTTCTGTCCCGAGGTTCATTTATCTTCAGTCCTTCATGGGAGTCATCAGGTTCAGCTTCCAGCTTTTACCAGCAACTCAAGTTCAAAATACATTTAAATCACAGATTCAGTTCAGCTGATCAGCAACTGAGAGTTTCTAGAATATTAATGCAGACTAAGTTAGAGTAGCTCAGCCTGAGCAGCAAACGTTTAGAAAATACTTTGAAATGCTGTGAAAATGTGACTGAAAGGCCCAAAAATGGTCAAAATGTGAATAAAATTCAGAAACATGTCAATAAAACATAAATATGGATCAAACGGCAGGAAAATTTAATGTCCAGTAAAATATCTAAAAAATGTTAATAAATCAGAACATGCATGGATGGATGGATGATTTGAGGAAAACTATCCTAAAAGTCTTTTATAAAATGTTAGAAAGCATTCAATAATCATCAGAAAAGTCTTTACCTTGATATCAGAAGTTAAAGGACCAGTTTGTTGAACTCTGCTGTCCGTCCTCAGTGGTCCGGTGTTGTCGTTGGCGATGACCTCCAGCGGCGAGCAGTGCTTCAGCGGCGGCATCGACTCAACCATCCAGTGGTGGAACATCCCGAGCTCCAACGTCGACCCCTACGACACCTACGGTACCAACATCCCACTGAGCTGAGCCTGCTGCCTGACAACAGGCTGAAGGCAAAACGTGTGGTCCAGATTTATAAACCCGTCACCAGCTCATAGATGTGTTCTGGCTTCAGATCAGTTCCAACGTCATCAGAACCGTCTCCCTTTAACAACATCGGCACTCTGTTGATACGTCTCATGTTTTTCTGTCGTCACTTTAAATAAATGTCCTCTGAGCATTTGTCAGACAATAAACACGAAGCCCCTCTCCCTCTTCGTCCTCTCGTCCAATCAGATCCCAGCGTGTTGGCGGGCTCGTGGACGGGTCACACGGACGCCGTGTGGGGATTGGCCTACAGCGGTATCAAGAACCGCCTCCTGTCCTGCTCGGCGGACGGAACGGTGAAGCTGTGGAACCCGACGGAGAAGAACCCCTGCATCAGCACTTTCAACGCCAACAGAGGTGAGACGCAGCTCCGCCCACAGGACGCCGGTCGCCGTGGCAACACTGACCGGCCAACTAACCAACCTGTGTGTCTGTCTCAGAGCACGGCGTGCCCACGTCAGTGGACTTCAACGGCTGTGACCCCGCCCACATGGTGGCGTCCTTCAACAGTGGCGACGTGGTGGTCTACGACCTGGAGACCTCCCAGAATGCACTGGTGCTGAAGGGGCAGGGAGACGGCAGTAAGGACGCGCCGACAGACGGATGTGTGACACCGGTTTTAACGCAACACGTGTTCACAGCAGTCTGCTTGTTCTCCCCACAGCGCTGCCGGGCTCCAACCATATCAACAAGGTGGTGAGTCACCCCACGCTGCCCGTCACCATCAGCGCCCACGAGGACCGCCACATCAAGTTCTACGACAACAAGTCAGGTGAGCCCACCGTCGGCCAATCACGCGTCAGCATCCAAACACAGACATAGATGGACTGTTTTTAAACTCTAAATGCACTGATTTAACTCCAGGACAGAAACATGAACACTGAACACCTGAGTTCAGTGTGTCTGTATGTCGCGCCATGAATCAGAAAATCCTGTCAGCCCCCCGTTAGAGAAGCTTCACGAACACAGATACCAGTTAAACTGTAAGGTTTGTAAGAACTGCTGAAGTGGAGGTTTCTGGATTGTTTCTAGAAAAAAGACCAAATGTATGAATACATTCACAAAGTCAGAAGAATGTCAGCAAAAATACAGAAAATATCAAAAAAGAATGAATGAATGACCTAAAGATGTTAGAAATCTGTTATTAACTTCTAACAAAACGCATCATCATAATAACAATGGATTACATTTATACAAAGCTTTTTTTGAGTAACTCAGAGACGCTTCACACACATCCATCCTGGTGGTGGTAGCTCCAGTTGTAACCACACCTGCCCCGGGGCAGACTGACAAATAACAAAATATTGATATTTGGACATTTCATGTTACTGAGGAGTTCTGGTTTCGTTTGATATTTAAAGTCTAGACAGGAAGAGGAAATGTGTGTTCACGTTCCTCTGATCTGAGTTTAAACATGGCAGCTCTTCACATGAAGCGGCTCCTGGGTCACCTGTGCTGTCCTCCTGCAGGTAAAGTGATCCACGCGATGGTGGCTCACCTGGACGCAGTGACCAGTCTGGCTGTGGATCCAAACGGCATCTACCTAATGTCCGGCAGTAAGTCGCTCTAACGTCTCTGTAGCGCTGCAGCTCTGTGTTTAAGGTGTGTGAAGGTTTTAGGTTCCCTGCTGTCGGCTTCAGAGATCCTCTGAAGTCCAAACAGCAGCTCACCGTCACTGTGTTCACTGCTCACTGCAGCACACAGTGCCTCCCTTAGACGGTCAATAAATACATCAATGAGTTTGTTTCAGGTCTTTGTGGTGGTTTTCAGGTCTTTGTGGTGTTGTGGTTTCTTTACGGTGCTTCTGTCTCTTTGTGGTTGTTTTGTGAGTCTTTATGCTCATTGTGTGTCTCTGTGGTCGCTGTGTGTCCTCGGCGTGTTCTGGAGTCCATCGGTTGTCACATCAGTTTTTAAACTTCTGTCACTAGAAGTTATTTTTACATCCAGCTTCTAATTTTTTTTAAAAACGTGTCAAACTCCTTAAACTCGTCCTTTGAGTCCTGATCATGTGTTTGATTCTTCAGCTGCTGTGATGTAGTCTGTATCAGTAAACAGGAAGCTGCCTCGTCCAGCCGGGCCCACACCTCTGACCCGTCTGATGCTTCTCTTCCTGCTCAGGTCACGACTGCTCGCTGCGTCTGTGGAACCTCGACAGCAAAACCTGCGTCCAGGAGATCACGGCTCACCGCAAGAAGAGCGAGGAGGCCATCTACGACGTGGCCTTCCACCCCTCCAAGGCCTACATCGCCTCGGCCGGAGCCGACGCCCTCGCCAGGGTCTACGTTTAATCCAGGAGCAGAAGAAGGAGGAGGAGGCCGCGGGGCGAGAGACTCAGACAGACAGAGAGAGAGAGAGAGAGAGGCCGGTCTGTTCAGGTGTGTTCAGGTGTCTGAACACGGATTATATATTAATATGAGAGACTGGAGGTGACGGATCTCCATGACGACTGAACACACACACACACACACACACACACACACACACACACGGTTTAAGTTAAGAGCTGCAGCTGTGTTTGTCCTGCGAGCGACTGAAGAGACCTGCAGGTGAGCAGCTCACCTGTGCGACACTACAGGCCCCGCCCCCTCCCCCGCTAACACTAGGTGACCCCCGACAGCAGAGAGACGAGCTCGTTAAAGGAAAAATCCCCGAAATCAGCAGCTTCACGTCCAAGAACCAAACTCTAATCCACTCAGCGGCGCTTTGCATTCTGGGTAATCCACCATCAGGTCTGAACGTTTAAATCTGTGACGTTTTAGCTCAACACGTCAGAAACTCTCCGAGATTTTAGTCTTTTAAAAAAATCCCCCAGCACCGTTTTAGGGATTTTTTTATTTTTTTGACCAAGTATTTCACAATAAAAGTCTCCTGCATGTTCAGTTTTATTGTTACATGGAGCTGCTTCATCAGTTTGTTTTGTTCATGTGACGGTCCCGTGATGTTCTGACCTGCTCGTCGTCCAGGATCACAGGTTCTGAATCAGCGACATGATGAGAGATAACAGAGAACGTTTCAGTTTGTTCAGATGATCACAGCCTCAGATCTCACTGAGAGAAAACACCTGCTGAAGGGGTTGACGAGGAACGTTTAGGAGAAATTATCTCGGAAAGTATTTTGGATGTCGACCTAAAATTTCACAGATATCTTTATAGATATCCACGTTTTATGCTGTGAAAGTTTCAGACAAATCCAAGACGTCTGAGCAGAAATATTTGGACTCACGCGTCCACGTTTTGATCCAGCGGTAGAACTTCTGATGGTGGATAAAGTCACACTCAGATGAAGTCCAGGTAGTTAAAGTAGCACAGACAGGTGACATGCTGAGGCCTGGTTATCACAGCCACGTAGCCGACAGCGCCACCTTCTGACCAGACCGCTTCATTCACTCAGAGTAACTCACATCTTATTCTCAGACATTTGTTCAAACCGCTGCTTCAGATTTACGTGAAAACACAGCGAGTCAGTGAGTCTGAGTTTAGTCTGACGGTAAATCCAGATCAGGGTGATTTAACGTCAGCTAGAAAACACCTGCCTTAAAGTGGCTGATCTCTGAATGGACTCTGGTTGAGTGGACGTGATCAGTGACCAAAGACCAGGACTGGTTCTGGTTCTGTTTCATGTGGTCCTGTGGAGCTCTGAACTTCACCCGAAGGAGCTGCGAGTCAGAACATAGAATCGGGTTGTTAACTGATTAAAATGTCCGTCGGTGTTTCCCAAAGTCCGACATGAGCCCAGATATGTTCAGTGTACCGTCACAGAGCACAGAAACCAGAACACATTCACATGTAGGAAGCTGCTGTTTAGAGACTTTTTCATTTTAAAAACTACTCAAGCTGATGAACAGATCGTTAAAGTCGTTGCTGATGAGTTCACCAGACTTTCCACTGCCAGCCCACCGTTCAACGTCTGTCACTTCTTCTGAATCCAAACCGTTCCTCCAATGTTTTCTGAATGTTACTGATCAACGTTTTAAGTTCTGCAGAACCGCGTCGGACCCGTGAGGACGTAGCTCCAGCTGCTAGACGCTGAAGTCGTGAACTAAACGGGGGTTTTTCCTTTAAGGCTCGGCAGCAGAACATCTGATGTTTGAACGTTTTCTTTCTGTTTCAGTTTTTAATGATTCAATCTGCGCTGAAGCTTCAGCCGTCGCCAGATTTTAACTTTTTTACCGTTTTTAAGGATAAATTAAGAAGAAGAGGAACACTAGCTGCTGGTTTTCTTTCTAAACGAGACGGTTTAAAGATCAGATCTCCTGTTTGTCTCCGAGCGCAGCTGATTGGTTCGTGCTCCCCAACCTCAGCCCCTGGTGGGCCAATCAGAGCCCAGCGAGCGGAGGATCAGACGTTACTGTAGTATTTTTGTTTGTGTAAGATAAATCTAGTTTTTATAATCCTTTTTTATAAATGTTCGGCACCGAGGACGATCGTGGCTCCTCTCACCCGTCCAGTCCCGACACCCTGTGGCCCCGCCCATCTACTTCCTGTTTCCCATCGCATGGTGACTCACAGAAACCGCCTCTGTCTGATTGGTCGAACCCACGTCTGGTTCAGTTTCCAGACTTCGTGTGACGCGAGAGACGAGCTGCTGAGGAGGACGAGGAGGAGGAGGAAGGAGGTCAGACACTAAACATGGAGCTGATTAGCCCAAAATAACGAGTTATGGTTCGTTTCTGTTGAACTCTGAGCTAAAGCTGCTAGCAGACGATGAGTTACAACAGCTTTTATAAAATCATTTGTCACAGTTTAGAAATAAAGCAGCTGTTTGAAAGCCTCAAAGTTAAACAAACACAAACGAGTGAGAAACAGCCGCTAGTAGCTTAGCATTGACGATGCTAATGGAGTATACATTTAGTTGAAAAAAACATCAAGTAATAAAATCGTCCACACAATAAATGTTAAACGTTGGCTCCAATCAATGTTGGCATAAACATTACCAATAAAACATTAAAAGAAAACAAACGTAGCCGCCATCTTTGTTCAACGCTAATTATTTTTATTTTGACGTTTAGTAGCATTAGCAAAAACCAAATGTAGTTTTGCCGTAAACATTTAGCATCAATGAAAATCTAACATTAGCATGAAAACATCTTTTAACATGAAAAAAAAACTAAAAAAACCTAGCATTAAAAAGCTAACGTTAGCTTTAATCGGTGTTAGCATAAAACCAAAGCTATCGTGAGAATTTTAAAAAGTAATTCTTGTAATGAGGAATTACATTCTGGCTTAAAGACAATCAGCTTAAAAAAATAAACCCGATGTTTTTTTGTTTTAACGTCACAATAAAAGCTAACGTTAAAATTACAGTTAGCATAAAGAGCTCAGCTATAAACACGGCGTTGAAACGGTCGGTGACACAAGTCCTGACTCGTTTTCTGTTAAAACTTTAATTTGTTTGTGGATTTGTTAGAAATCCGACTTTTAAACTGTAAAATCCTCCAAAGCTGCTAAAATTTCAATTTGGTAATAGAATCCAACTAAAAAGCAAAGATGTCCGTCCTCACCAGTGTCTTCAACTGTTTCAACACAAACTTGCAGCTTTTTTTTTTTTTTTTTAAATCAAACTCAAAGATTGATAAATAATCAGAACATGTAACAAGAAAATATTGTTTAAAAGTAAATTCATGTGTAAAAACAAGTTTTGTCGTTAAACAGATTCACAGAAATCATAAAATAGATTTAAAAATGAGATTAAAGAAAGTAAAGACAGTAAATAAAACATGTCCAGAAGCAGGTTAGACCAGCTGTGAACTGGTCCCAGCGGGGGTTTCCAGTAACAGACCAGTGAGCGTTTGGTTTTCCAGACAGGTTGGTGGCGCCTGAAGGCAGCACAGACTCCTCTTCCTCCTCCTCCTCCTCCTCCTCCTCGTCTCCGTCGCAGCAGATATAACTTATTAAAACTCGACGGTTTTCGGTCTCTTCAGGAAACTGAGCCGTCCAATCAGAGGCCTCCCGGAGGAGCCGGTTCGAGCGCCGCTGTCTGATTGGCTGCGAGCGGCTCCGACTCGCGGGGAGTTCAATGTCGTGGTGGTGGTGGTTTGTTCCGATCACAGTTTTATTTTTGTAACTCGGGGGTTTGAGACACGAGTTCCTCCTGATCGATCACAAACGGTTTTGTTTGGTTTTCTTTCACCGGCCTACGGTTTACTGTGTAACTTCTGTTTGTGTACTGCATGATTAATACAATAAAAGTATTTTTTCTAGTCTTCCAAAAAATGGAAAAAAAAAAGTTCTGATCAGTTTGCGAGTTTTGATGAGTTTTGTAAGTTTTTTTTTTCTTTTTTTTTGATTTACAAACTATGAACAGCAGATTTTAAAGACTGTACCACATAGCAGAATACAGCTGTTGAAATGTATATAAAATGTCTATAATAACTATTAAATGGTGTACCTGTACAGAGGCTGCCGCTCCCTCTTCATTCTCAGCACAGCTCCTGCATGTCCTCCAGGTGTTCTCAGGTGTTCTCAGGTTGAGTCACTGTGGTGGTTTGGATGTTAGAACGATGAAGCTCTGGACCTTCAGGTGTTTTAATGACGGTTTATTCACCTTCATGTTTCTGCAGCGTTTCATCCTGCACGTCCCCAAAAACTCACTTTTACAAGAATCAGTTCAAATGTTTGTGTGCGGCAGTAAAACAAGAGGAGCTCTTAAATACAGACAACCATCCATCCATCATCTCCACACCTTCACCCTCACTGGGGT